>NW_006800399.1:262480-276773 GCF_000485575.1 Poecilia formosa | reverse complement strand
AATACAAAGTTGACATTCAAAATATCTTTGTTATGACAACTTGACATTAACCAAGAAATCATTTCTGTTTAAACTTTACCTTTAATAACATAAAGTTACCTAATTTTAAAAGTGCAATCAGTAATACTTTTATAAAAAAATATATCCGTAATGATTTCTTGGTTAATGTCAAGCTGTCATAACAAAGATATTTCAAATCATGTGAACTTTGTATTAAAAGTGTCATAATTTACCAAATGACGCTTTATGACAACAGTCATAAATATTCATGAAGGCTTATTCATGTTCATGACATGAATAAGCCTGTGAATAAGCCTCATGACAGTTTATGACACTGTCATAAACTGTCATGTTTATGACAGTGTCATGACAGGCTTATTCACCCCCCTTCAAATAAAGTGTTGCCCTACATTCCAAACACATAAAACCCATTTTGTCAACAAGGCTAATTTGGTCTTCTGAATGCAGATTAAATGATATAAACTGTGCATAATGTCCAGTCCCTACCAGTGGTGTCTTTGTGGAAGCTTGAAGCTGAGGCTCTTTGTCTGCAGAGATCATTGTGAGCACAGGTGTGTCAAGTTACCTTATAGACTTCAGACGGGCCTGAGTGAAAGGGATGGGTGTGCTTGATTCTCTGTGATGTGTATGGCAGTTGGGTGGAGATAGTAAATGCACTCACAAGTGTACCATTTGCTGTTTTAACTTGACACCGACAAAACAACCAAAAATTGTGAAACAGCCCTCAAGTCTTCTTTTTCTTCTTTTTCTGAGGTTATTGGCAGTTTACAATTTTGGTGTATTACTGCCATCAACCAGGCTGAGTTTAATCTACAAGTTTAACTCATCCTATCTCGTCAATATCAATATATAATAATAAAAAAGAAATTAAATTCTCTCAGCTAACTTTGTGTCCTTTAAATACTTCATGAGTGCTTTAATTACACAATGTGACTGAGACTTCCCTAATATATTATGGTTACTGAAATGCCTGTTACTCACTCCATTACATTGTATAAAAGCATGTTCAACTCCTTCTATTTCTTCACAATGTGGACAAGCCCCTGATGGATGTTTCCCTATAACATTTAAACCACTATTTAGACTTGTGTGCCCATTCCTCAGTCTAGTTATCTTTGCTCTTGCCTCTTCATTATCTCATTACTTCTTACAATTGCCTCTTTTTGTATTTATGCCTTCGTCTCTCCTCTATATTCCAACTTTAATAATTGTTTTTATTTCTGTTCTCCTTGATGGGACCATAAGTTTAATTTCATTTGCCTGGACTGCTTCTCCAGCCAAACTATTTGCTTTTTCATTGCACTTGATTCCTATACCAGCTGATCTTATTTTTCTTTGTTGTTGTTTTATGCTATAAATAAAATAACTAACTTCATCTAAAAGATCTTGACGAGTTGCTGATTTTCCACTTTGAAAACTAGCTAAGCAAGACACTGACTTTGAGCAAATAATTCATTTACTGGGTCCTTTGCCTACAGGAACAACAAAAATGAAGCTTAATCGCAGCGCTTTACGACATAGAAAGCAGTTTACGACAAAATGTGAAGACACAATTGCGCTTTACGACAGGCATGTTTCAGTTGTTAGCTTGTTGTTAGCTGGAAAGCTAGTCGTGTAGGATTTCAAATTTAAACACGGTTATATTACGGTACAGGGACGCAACCAGGGAACAATGGATGTTGGAGAACTCCTGAACTATCAGGTATTCACTCTTGTCTTTTATAGCGAATGAATTTTTGTTTAGTGACCGTATCCACTTGAACTGTTTGCAGGTAACAGCTTTGCAGTAACAAACCAGAGAGCAGACTGCTATTTAGAACCGTTATTTACGTCCATTTCTTTTTATATCATCTGTAAATGTCTAATATTAAAAGCCAAATCGGCCATGCATTATTTTAATCGTTCCTAATCAAAATAAACGTTACAGTCAGCTTATTAGCTTGAAGTATTTGCTATAATAAAGAGGTTAAAAAAAAAGTAGAGGTTTTCGCTCATTGTAACTTCAGACAACTTAATTAGATCTACCTGGTTGTATTTATCACGTCATGTTTTTTCTTTCTTTCTGTAATGTCGACAAATATTTGCACTTCATAATTGTATGAAGTGTTGACCCACTCCTAATATTTTAGACTCTTTCTTTCAACTTTTTGGAGTAGTCTATACAGACTTCTTTCAGAGTGAATTTCAAAGCATACCCAGGCTGTTTCACGGTGTTTCTCCCTTCGCTTCGAGTTTTTATATGTGACTGATAAATGTCAGAACACAAAGCTGAAGACGAAGCTGAAGTTGGTTTCCATTTCTGAAGGGCGATTCCACCTAATTTTTCACAACCTTCCGCATTTTTAATTGATTCTAGTTTAAAAAGTACTACACCTAGACACTTAAAACCTGGATTAGATTATTCTCCTCTTCAAGCTGGATATTTAAAACCATGTTTGGGATTTGTGAAACCTTTTTCTGATTGTGAAACTTCGCTTAAAAGACCCCTGCAAAAGATCTTTCCTTCCAACAGCCATCACCATGTACAATAACTCTTTGAAGAATTAGTGAGTTACACCAACATTTACTTTCCCATTGGGATTAATAAAGTGGTTTTGAATTAGAATTGAATTTGAAAAAAGCTGAATGGAACAAGTATGAATAGTAATCTGATCTTTAGTGAAGTTTCACAAATCACATAAAGGTTTCACAAATCCCAAACATGGATTAAAATATTCTGCTATTACAGCAGAATAATATAGTCCAGGTTGGAAATGTCTAGGTGTTGTAGTTTTTTAATTAGAGCAGTTTTAGTGTGATCCAGATGCAAAAAAATGGTGAAAATCGAACTTTGAGATTTCACAAATCAGAAAAAGATTTCACAAATCACAAATATGGTTTTAAATATCCAGCTTGACGAGCAGAATAATCTAGTCCAGGTTTGAAGTGTGTAGGTGTTGTAGTTTTTAAACTAGAGTCAATTAAAGATGTGGAAGGTAGTGAAAAATTGGGTGGAATCGTCCTTTAGCTATTGGAAGCTAGAATCGGAAACCAACTTCAGCTTCGTAAGCTGAAGTTGGTTTCCGATTTGGGAAATGGCTAAAGGGTGATTCCACCTAATTTTCACAACCTTCTTCATCTTTACTCGACTCTAGTTAAAAAACTACAACATGTTGTAGACTCTTCATACCTGGACTATGCAAATATTCTGCTCTAATAGCAGAATATTTAAAACCATGTTTGGGATTTGTGAAACTTTTTTCTCATTTGTGAATCGTCAATTAAGGGCCATTTTTGCCCTTTTTTTTTAAAATTTCGGTTACACTAGAATTGCTCTAATTTCATAACTACAAGTAGTGGAATATGCCTGACAACTCATATATCATTTGACAGCAGATTTTCTGTCATTTGCAGTGTAAACAAGATGGAAAAAGACATTGGGTTTTAATATAGGCCCAGTCTTACTTCTAGTGCCAATATGTAGAATAACCAACATTGGCTGGTAATATTGGCCGACTTGCAGATATATTTTGGATCCCTAATGAAAATACTTTAGTAGCAAGAGAAACTGTGTTGCAAAATGGTTGGCTTACAGGTATAAGATGGAAGTAGACTGAGAGAAAAAGTCAATCTGTTGTGTAAATAAAACTGTAGTTTTCTCTCATTGTACTGTTTTGTGACAAGCTGCTATTTCCTGCAGCTGTGAGTGTTCATAATGGTTTCTGATTAGTTATCTACATATGGTCCAGTTTTTATGTTGAGTGGGTTTTAAGAGGCATTATTTATTATGAAAAACTTGAAGACAATATGCCAAACACTACAATCTGACAGAGAATATCTGGGGGGAGATAAACATTAGGGTGATGGCCTGGCCTTGGCCTGTCGTAATAGGCAATATTTCAGTCATTCAGTTAATTGCTAGATGAATTAAAACAAACTCAATAATTTTGATTGGCCTGAATTATTGTTTTTGTCTTCTCCTCTTTAACAATTAGATGACAGAAAGTCTTCAATCGGGTACTTTGGTCTTAACTATCCACTTTTTTTTTGAAAGCCGATTTTGTTTATAGAAAATTTTGTTTATTATTTAAATAATGATTATTATTATCTTACTTTTTGTTGTTAATTTATTTTAGATTTTTAAAATATTTTCCAGTTCCAGTGTTAAACGTTCATTAGAATTTTAAGTTTATGGATCTTTCAGAATGTGTTCTTGCATCACTGTGCCATTATGTTACTAGAAAATGGCCTCAAAACAACATTATTGTTTATCGGAATAATTTCAGGGAAAATTTATCTTGCAGCAAGAAGTGCTATCGGATCAGGCCTACTTGGAGCTCATCGTAAAAGTTAGATGGACAAAAATACCAGTGGAGACATGCGAAAGACTTGTCTGCAATCAGAAGTGTTTGGTTGCCAATAATGGGATTCCAGTCAGAAAGAAACCTCTTAGTAGTATAAAATAATAAATGTAAATTTAAATGTTGTTCTCCTTCAGCCTGACAGAGGAGCCAAGCGCCCAAGGGGAGAGGATGGAGGAGCTGCAGGAGGAGATGACAACTCCAGAGGAGGGAAGCAGCAGAAAGGTGTGGGACCCAGGGAGGCAGCCAGGTTCAGGGAGGTGGGAGGAGGAGGAGAAGGAGGAGCTGAAATGAAAGAAACCGAAGAGCCGACTGGAGACAGGAAGATGATCTTAGAGAAACTGATGGACCAGGATGGGGAAGAACCAGAGGTGAGCAAAATTACTATTTCAGTATTACAAATATTACTATTATTTGACAAAATTCATATGTAAAGCAAAGTGAAGCAACACATCTGTTGCAGTATGCATTTAATGCACCCAACATAAAAAATAAATGTTGTCATCATCAAACCTGTTGGAGTTAAGAAATGAATTTCTGATTAATAGGCGATTGATTGGTGCATCATTAGTTTGAAATGGTCTCAAACTTCTGGCATTTTCTTGTTTTTCATTTTCTGCTTTTCTCCATCGCACCAAACATAGATATTGTGTGATTATAATAATTGTCCTGGTGAAACACAATAACTACTTATGATTAAGTACTTGTATGGCATAAACTGTGTAATTTTGAATGACTCTACTTTCTCAAGTCATTTCTCCAGCAGGCCTGTCACGATAACATTTGTGTCTTGCTGGATGATAAATTGTCCCAGTAATTATTGTGATAAGCTAATATTGATTTAAGACCATTTTCTAGTAACATATTGATTATTGCATAATAATGCCAGTTTATGCTTTTTAAAAGATCAATGAATTGTAATTTTGTAAGCAGCACTTAGCACTGGAACTGGAAGATATTTTAAATATCCAAAATAAAACATGACAACCAAAAAAAATACATTTAACATAAATAAAAACCATACCACACTGAAACCATAAATAAAATGGATTATGAGGTCTCTGTAAAAAATGTTCACCTTCAAAAAGTATTAATCATCAGAATGGATATGATTGAACTCATTTTAATTGATCATGTGATTAAATGATTCTTGGGAGGCTTACTCTTCATTCTTACTCTGGTCCTATTCTTGAGGTTAATCAATACTGCACACCTAAGCCTTTTAAAAGGTCAAAACATTTCATTTTCAGGTGTGTTTTTTTTCTGCTAACCACTTTCACTGTTTGGGCAGAAAGTGAGATTTTTTGCTAATATTCATAGCGTTATTCAAGTCCTAACCTCTAATTTCACACCAGTTCTTTGCACATATCCTGAAACTATTCCCTGATGGTGGAGATGATATGAAGGAAAATGACTTCAGGTTCAAATACATTCTGCTGGGGGTTTTCGCTTGTAAGTTTAACGATTAAATGTTTACTGGGGAATTTTAAATCTAAAAGTCGGTTCCTGTGTTCTTTAATCTTCCTGGGTCAGCAGAAACTCAAATTGAGTCCTTAACATTCTCTAGGCGGGTAAGTTAAAGTCAACACAATATTTAAATGTCTCCTATTAAATAAATCAATAGTAGACATTAAATAATCATTTGATCTGGTTTATTTGATAATAAATAATTTGTCTTACTGTCTCAGTAAGACAAATTACTGAGACAAAGTACTTTAGAAAATCAGCTGTTGGTTTCATTCAGTTCACCAGATAATAAAGACAATAAAGATGTTTCTGTCATTTGATTGACTTTGTGTGAAATTGCTTTTCTTCTTTTAAACAATTTATGATGGAATTTAAAAATAACTTATTTAGAATAGCACTGTGGTTATTAAACTACATTATTCAGACATTGTCTGTTCGTATCTTTTTAGCTGTATGTACATCAACACAGGAGCTTTGCGGTTCCAGTACTTTGGATAATGTGTGTGTGTTGTTCATGCTTATAAGTAACAGGATTCAATCACATCCAAAACACAACAGAGAAATAAGTATCTGATGCTGGTTTTTCAGGTTTCCCTACTTACAAAGAATAAAGAGCACTGTAATTTTCTTCGTAGGTACACCTCAACTTAAGACAAAATGTAAAAATAATCCAGAAAATCACTTTGCATGGTTTTTAAATAGTTGACTAGCATTTTATGTAGTGAAATAAGTATTTGATTGCCTAGCAACCAGCAGGAGCTCTGGCTCTCACAGTCCTGTTAGTTCAGCTTTAAGAGTCTCTTCTATCCTCCACTCATTACCTGTTTGAGATCGTTACCTCACGTATTCCAATGCAGTAAAATGTGTGATTTTTTTATATTTTCTTATGTTTTTTTGGAGGGGAGAATTATTATCTTTTTTTTTAGATTTTGTCTCTCACAGTTGAGGTGGACCTGCGGTGAAAATTGCAGACCTCTTCATTCTTTGTAAGTAGGGAAACTCAGCGGTGTATCAAATACTCCCCCACTATATCTACTTATTATTGGAGGTTTCTTACAGAGTCTGGAAAAAAAATATTGAATTTAAAGTATTTTCCTCAATCTCGAATAAATATGAAGAATAAAATGTATTTTTAAACTTCTTTCTTTGCCGTATTTTGTTAGTTGGTGTGTCCGTCTGTCAGCCCATTTCTTTATCCACCAACTGTCAGTCCATCCTTCTTTACTTTACTGTCCATTTATGTAATACCTGACCTCTTTACCAGTATCTGCTGTAAACTCTTAGTTAACTCTAGTATTTCTGACTTTTAAAATAGGTCAAAAATAGGCTGAGAGCGCTGGAAAAATCTGCAGTTTAGTCATGAAAAATGCATAGAAAGCCTGAGGTTTGGAGATATACCTGTTGTTTAATTTATCTATTTTATATAAAAAAATTGTCTGTGTGAAACCCTGAACAGTACCGCTATTTTATTTGCAATACAATCCAACTTTTATAGCTTTTTCCATGTTTTAGTTTTGCTCGTTTTTCAGGTGAGACCTAAAAAGTTACTGAAACAACCACAAGAAAAAGGAAACGGTTCAGCCAGGAGAATTTCTGGTGTCACCGATGCCATCATCATGTGTAGGACATTTGAAAACTGCCACCTCTATAATTACGTTCCTATAATCCCACTCTGCAGCCTTTTCAAAGATTCCCACTGTCAAGAGGTACTCAGAGTCAAGAGCCGCATTGTTCCATAATGTCAACCAGTTGAAATGTCCTAACTGGTCATTATCTGCCCAGCAATTTATGGCTTTTAAGCCATCAGGAGGTTAAACGGATTCCCTTCTTCAGTGAAATATCCCCCAGATTGGGGGAAAAAAAACCTGTGCTCCTCTCACATAATTAAGGTCACCCTGATGGCTCCTTTGCTATTGCAACAGCTGCTTCAATAAAAACCTTTTTTTTTCTTTCCCTCCATGGTCTTTTTTTCCCATCTTTTCTTTCTCACTCCTGCACTAATCAAACAGGCAGAGCCAGTTGACGAGAGCTCAGTGAAGAAAATGATTCTGACCTTTGAGAAAAGGTCGTACAAAAACCAGGAGCTGAGGATAAAGTTTCCAGACAATCCAGAGAAGTAAGACCATCACTAATGACGCATTTTGGTTCACTTCACAGTCACACACTTTGTTTCTTTGCAAGTTAATGTGTAATATGATCCATTTGGACAGAATCAAAAGCGTCTGGTAGCACATTTTCCTTTTGTTTTTGATCAGGTTTATGGAGTCAGAGCTGGACCTGAACGACATCATCCAGGAAATGCATGTAATCGCGACGATGCCGGATCTCTACCACCTGCTGGTGGAGCTTAACGCCGTCCACTCGCTGCTGGGCCTCCTGAGCCATGAAAACACTGATATCCTTCTGAATAGCTATTGAAGAACACATCAGTGTTTATTGTCTTCCTCCCGGGTCGTTAAGCTCCATTGATTTCTGAAGAAACTGATGCAATTTGTCTGTCACAGTTATTGTCCCAGATGTTGTCTCTAAGCTTTTTACAAATCAGGATACAATAGCTTTACAGTATTTGTGATTTAATGAAATTTAACACATCACAATTAGGGCTACTGTTATTCATCTATTGACAGATTCTGCAGATTTTTCATGTAAGCACGTAAGCTAATTTTATACAAAACGCATAGAAAAATACAAATAAATACATTTTTTAATAAAATAAACATGGCCTAAAATGCAATGGCATAGCTTTCCTTTAGTGAATGCTTGGTCATTTGTAGCAAAGGATGCATCCGCAGCTAAGAAAATGAAACCAGACGAAGCGTAAGAATGGAAGAAGCCATTTAAAAGAATGCTGTATTTTATATGACGTTTTCAGTTTGTTTACGCCAAGAGAGAGCGAGATGGCAGATAACAGGAATACTGAACAAAGTAAAGCAGAGGTGTTCAATTTTATCCTTTTGAGCTTTCAACCAGGTAATATCCCGGATTTAGAAATACTGGCAGCTATTTGGAAAAAATCCATATCAGAAAGAAAATACACATTGAGTTTGATGGCTTTTGATTGCCAGTTCACATCGTTGTATAGCCACAGCAAGGCAAAGACCCACCCAAAGTCTGATCTCATCTTTATTGCCAGATGGACCACAGAGACAATCCTGACTCCCACCTCATGAAGTGTCCCTCACCTCTTGGAGGGGATGATTTTATGGCAGGAAGGAGAACCGATAAGGATTTCAGGAGAAACTTCTAATTCTTCTTTGTCAGTTACTCATGGGTGCAGGTCAAATAAAGGTGCAAACTACATTCCACACGTCAGTCCTTTAAGACAATTGCCAGATTAAGCATTTTACCCAAGATGTCTTCAGGTCTCTTCTGCTATCACAGCTGCAGAAACATCTAAACATTATCTGGAAACTTCTTTAAAGGAAAAACGCATCTTACAGAAATACAAAAACAAAGCAGATATAATCAGTAAATAAATGGTAAAAAGTATCATCAGTTCCATCAAAAATGAAATGAGACTAAAGATGAAATTTTCTATCACAGTAGTCATAAGATTTCTTATACAGTCAAAACATTTCCAGGACAAACCTGTTTGTGAAACAGAATTTGAATGAAACAACTCCACTTTTGGTGAAAATCAAAACAAGCATACAGTACAGGTGCAAACTCCTCATTCCAGCTGTCATGCAATGAAATAAAGGAGTGATGATTTCAGCTTGTGGTGCTGCCACCAGGCCTGAATACCATGCAGCTGAAGCTAAAGTCATCCATACATGTGACACCGTCCAATCGACACCTAAAGCCTGGCTGGAATATGATCTTGAAACAGAATAATGACGACAACAAGTGTGTAAAGGCTGTAAAGGGAAAGATTTGAGATGCTGCTGTGGCCCAGTTCAAACCCAAACCAAAGACTAATTAAAATACTGACTGAGAAACCTTTAGACGGTTTGTAGACAAATAACCATGTAGTATAACTAGTGTTGCAAAATGTGTCTAATGGTAGTCTCCAGACATTTTTTCTTTCAGAAATTACTAGGAATCTGAAAATAAGTTGCAGTTGCAGTTTTGTCATTAATGGTTGAAAACATTTAACAAGAGAGACCAAAAAACAAAATAGAAACTGTATCACTAAAGAGGCAGTAACATGTATTTCCAGACCATAAGCATCAAATAAATCTCAGTTCGTAACTGATTATCAGCAAAGAACAAATGTCAACAGCTGATAAACAGAAAAAGTAAACAACAAAAAAGAGTAAAGTAGTATGGAGGCTAAAAGTAGTAAAACATGCTGAGGAACAGGAGCTGTAGCTTAGCAGCCACGTGGAAAATCCTCCGTGTTGTCGTTGAAGACGGAGAATTAAACTTCCTCTTGGCTGCCGTTGTCACCATGGTCAGCTTCGTCACCACAACGATACAAAACTTTCCTGCATTTTCTCTAACATGGAGGAAATCTCTTTCATATTTTATTTCTTGGAAATATGCAGCGACCCCAAGACGTTAAATTCAGCAATACTGATTGGCCAAATACTTTTTGTTTTCCCCTAAAAACCACACATGATTGGCTGTTTAGCTATGTCTCAGGAAATCTTTAGTGTAGCGAGGAGAAATGATAGGAGACTGCCTGGGGAAATGTGGAAATAATTCAGATCGCACATCGGCACACAATATTAAGGAAAACTGACATTAATAATACAATTTTGTTTCATATACATAATAATGCTATATATAATTTTTAGAGGATCTTCCTCTCCATATCTCAGAGTGTGGCATCAGTTTTTAACACTTCCAAAGCATTTCATCGTGTCAAGCAGGGATTTAGACCTGATCAATCACTACATTTATTGATTAACCATTTGAATCTTTTTGAAGTTCCATAGAACTTTAAAAGTTCTATGGAACTTCAAATCCTTCTCCTATTTGAAGGACAGCTTTAAATGTTAATTTCAATGTAATCATTTTTATCCTCCCCATAAATGTAATGATGAAAACGTGTTGTAATAGTCTTTATTTTTCTAAACGTCAACCACATGTTGCCATAGCAGTGGTGGACCTGCTGCAGGAGCTGACGGATATTGACACACTCCATGAGAGTGAGGAGGGAGCCGAAGTCCTCATTGACGCCCTGGTGAGTTCAAAATTGACATCAGTCTTTGTTATTGATCACTTGACTCTCACTGGATCAATACTTAAGTTTTTGTGCTTTGGATCCAAACTAGACAGAGAAAAATTGATTACTTGGTCATTGTTAGTGAATACAAAATAGGACTTCTGTTTTGCTCTCATTGACATTAAAATGTTTTTTTTTTAGTTTAAACTTTTTGGTTGAAGTCTTAAGCTAGTTTTTATTTATAACTTTATGATGCTTTAATAGGGCTCTAGTTTTTTTTCCCCCTTTTTTACAATAAAACAGTATTTTTAGCTTCTCCTGCTTATTTGACTTAAGTCTGTGAACCAAGCAGATACCTACTCAATAGGAGCATCAATATTGTTGATATCCCATTATGTTTTCACACAAAGGTCAGACTGCAATAATGTTCAGTTCTACCTTTTAACGGAGGAAGGAAGTGATGGGTGGTTCTGTAGCTTTTCATCTAATATTGTCTGTCTTGTTTGTTACTGCGGGGACTGACCCCTTATCTCTGCTGGCTCACAGGTCTGAGCTGTGAGGTTGAACACTTTTCTTCTGCAGGTATTCAGTTGGCTCTGAGTTACTGGAGTTTGCACATGCAGATGCAGGTTATTTTCTGACTTCAGTGTCGTCTTCTCTTTTGCAAAGCTTCCTGTAGCACCAGCACACATTCTCTTTTTTTTTTTTGAATCAATACATGTCTGTGGTGTGTAACTTTAAAAGAGTCTGTGCTAAACTCGGTGATCCAGAAAGGATCTACATTGAAGATTTATTTGACATTCTCTTTGAAAGTAGCTTTTGTATTCTTGTGACAGTCTAAAAATAAATGCCATTGCTTTTCATGGTGGATGTGAAAATTATATTTTGATTAACATTTTAACATATGCAGGTTTGGATTCTAAAGCCGGTGTCACTCGGTTTGGTATTTGCCTTGTCTTTGTCTTTTAGTTAATAACTTTTCAGCACCATTTGTCTTTGCATCTGATTTGCATTTGGAATATGATTTCCATCTGGGCAATATTGTTAAAGATTTTATATTTTGCTAATTGGCACCCACCACTGACCAAATGTGGATAAAAGAATAAAGTGGCGTGTAAATAGGAGCAATGCACCTGCCACTGTGGCGGGTTGACAATTTGAACAGAAAGAAAAAAGCTTCATTCAGTTTGAACTTCTGTCCAAGGAAGGGTAATTCTGTGCGATATGCATATTGTGTACAGTTTAAATTTAAATAGTAATAATTTTGGAAAAGAAATATCCTTTACTGTCATTCCATAAGGAAATTCAGAAGCAGCAACATCAAGATAAAGATAAATAGAAACACTAATCTTAAAAAACAAAAAACAGACTGTACAGCAATTGTACATTTTCTGCACTAAACATATTTTTTGAAGATCACAAAATTATTATTGTAGTTGCTCTAAATCCTGGCTGTTGTACTTGACATGTGACTGCTCCCTAAATGAGGGCACTCAGTCTATGGGTCATGTCATGTTTTCTGTTGACTTTCTGGTTGCCTATCAGAACCAGCGTTTGGGCTCTAATGCCTTTGGCTTTTTCAATATAGTTTAGTTTTATATTGTTGGGAATTTTTGTCTAATTCTGTCAGTTTTAATTAGTTTTTGTGCGTTTTTGCTAGTTTTTATTGGTCATTAGTTTGATATTGTTTAGTTTGAGGTTTTATTAGTTACAGTAGTAGTTTTAGTTTTTTCATACTTTGCTTAACGTTTAGGTGATTAATTCCAAAAGGTCAAAGTATTCTATTGTTATTATGTATATATAAATTGGGTAATGAATACTATACAGAAGATAACATTGAGGACAAATTTACTGTTATTGTTTAACAGCCAGGTGACTGGTGTTTTCTCCCAACTTGTGTTGTCGTCATTTTACAGACTAGTGTTAGTGCCACCAGGAGGATTTTAGAGTCCTGACAGCTAGGCCTGTCGCAATAAACGATAAATGAATCGATAACGATAAATTAAACCTATCGACCTCATTTTAATTATCGGCTTTATCATCTCTTTCTGCCTTTTTTTCTTCCTATTGATGACACTGAATGAAAAAAGGCTCAACTCCGGTGCTCTCCACTGACCCTCCCTTCCTCATTTCCTTAGTGTAATGTCCAGCGCACACGGCAGGAGTTGTCGCCGATTGTCAGCCCATTTTCAAAACCTGAGAGACACATTAGCCGACAGAAGTCCTAGGTATAACGGTTTTGTTCGTGCCGTGTGTTATCCAGCCACACAGCCATTATTTTGGACTTGTGCAGTGTGAACTATTGCATCAGGTAGTCAGATGTGCCCATCTTCTCCATTTAAATCTAGTGATTACTGAAGGCCAATATAGTATACAGACTTCATAATCTGCACTCTTTTGGTTGAATGCAATATTTATTTCCACTTTGGCTTCATGTTGTTTACTTTTTATTCAAGTACATTTTTTGTTAATGGAGACTGAGAATCCATTTTATTTTTGTTTTTGGTTGTTTTGTTTATATAGTTTATCAGTTCCAATGTTATGTGTTGTTTTGAAAATAAAGTGTATCTATCTATGGCAGGAAATACCATTCATTATTATGTCATTTCCATTAAATCAGTGTCAAAAGGTCTTGAAACAATATTATCGTTTATCATAATTTATAGACAATTGCTCGGCAAAATTTATCGTGACAGGCCTACTGACAGCTGACTTAATCTGTCTGTGTGGAGGGGACAAAATCAGTTTCACATCAGTTTGAAAGGCTATGAAATACATTCATTAACACAAAAAGAAAGGAAGCTATTTTTCTAATTTCTGTATGTTTTAGTTTGTTTCATAAACAAAATATAAAACAAACTAAACTAACTATACTATAATTTATGGTAGTTATAGTTTTTCCCTAATAATTACAGTTTCTATTTATTTCAGTTAACAAAAATGTTTGCACAATTTCAGTTTATTTGTTTTCTCTGTTATGAATGTTTTGCTAAGTTAACTAACCTTGATCAAACATAAAAACTAATAATGAGACAGTAGATCAAGATTTCTAGCTGAAAACATTTTGTGTGACTAAATTGGTTTCTTTCATACTGTTGGGTGAGACAGCAGCTCAGCTTGCTTTGCCAGCCTCTCCAGGTGGAGGTATAATATAAATGCAGTCCATTTACCGCCCAACGGAGCGCCCACAACCTCACTGTTCTTTACAGCTTCTTTGAAGGGATGCCGTTTGAGGGCAGCGAGGTTGGTTGGTTGACTCTATAACCCAATTTGATGTTAGAGTAGACCTAGAGGTTGGTTGGAATCAAACAGTTACCACCCCTGATGCAGTCTGACCACATGTCACTGTTTTTGA
>NW_006800399.1:235677-261188 GCF_000485575.1 Poecilia formosa | reverse complement strand
TGGCCACTCTGCAGCTGAAGGAATGTTTTGAAAAAGCAAACTGGGACATTTTTGAACATACAGACCTGGAATTATTCACTGCATTCTTTGACAGCATTCTTTGTTGCATCAGAACCTGCACTGACAATGTTAGAGTAGCAGGGTACCTGTTAATCCATTTCTTTGCTAAGTTCGAGTTGGAGCCTCCAATGGCAGCTGCCCCGAATGAAGCAGTGCAACCAAGTACCTCTATCCTCAAGGTGGAGGAGGGTTAGGGTTAGAGTGGCTCTCACGCCGTTGGTGATGAAATGTTTTAAAAGACTGGTTCAGAGTCACATTTCGACATTCATTCCTCGCACTTTTAACACACACCAGTTTGGTTATACAGCCAACAGGTCAACTGAAGATATTGTCTTGCCCCCCTGGAGCACCGAGATAGCTACGCACGCATCCTCTATTGATTTCAGCTCCACTTTCAATGCCATCCTCTCTGACAGATTAGTGTGTAAACTGGCAGACCTGGGAATCCCCTCTTCCACCTGTAGTTGGATTAAGGACTTCCTGATGGATCGATAACAAAGAGTCAGCCATCAACATCAGTACTGGCTCTCCTCAAGGCTGTGTGCTGAGCCCTCTGCTCTTCACGCTGTACACATATGCTGTGTTTCAGTTCATCAAACTACCACCCTTGTTAAATTTGCAGACGACGCAACTGTAGTGAGCCTATAGTGGGATTAGTCTGCCTACAGGAATGGTGCACAGAAAACAACCTAATCCTAAACACAGCCAAGACCAAGGAGATCATAGTGGATTTTTGGAAAAGTAAAACAAACATTCAACCGCTAAACATCTGCGGAGATCCAGTGGACAGGGTGTCAAACGTCCGTTTCCTGGGAGTTCATATCATGGATAACCTGCTCTGGGATGTAGACACAGCAGAACTGGTAAAGAAAGCGCAGCAGAGACTCTATTTCCTGAGAGTCCTCAGGAGGAACAATATTTCTCAAAAACTGCTGGTGTCCTTCTATCCATGCTCTATTGAAAGTATCATCTGCTATTTTCTCTGTGTGTGGTTCCCCAGCTGCACAGCAGCACAGAGGAAGACTCTCCAGAGAATGTTAAAATCTGCCCCGAAGACCGTCAACTGTTCTCTGCCTTCTCTTGAAGAAGGCAGAGTTTTACCATACGAGTCTTTTATTTTAAATTAAGGGGCATCCAGGAAAATTCATAAATAATTTTGAAATTACAGTCATACAAAATGACTAATTAACAAAATAAAATCAATTCAGAATATTCTTAACTACATTTACACTTTGTTCTATACAGACGACTTGATTTTTCTTTGTAAAAGAGAACCTGATTAAATTTCACATTTAGTTTTTTTTTTTATTTTAACATAAAATTAATTAACATAGCAGCCTACGTAATTAAAAACTGAAGTGTAACAAAGGAACAGACACTCGAGCAGATTGGTATTTAAGCAGAATTTAACAGTGTGAATGCCATGCTTTGTATTTTAAAAAGAGGACTGATAAACACTCCAAATATCGTAAATTGGAGCAGCAATTCAGTTACTGAGGTGCTAAACTAGAGTTTAACCCAATCCAACCCAACTAATTGGCTCTAACTATAGGCCTCGAGCCCGAGGTTAACACAGCATATTATTTTATTTGCGATTTTAGTGCTTTCATTTTTTGACCACCGTTCAAGTAAGCGGTGCAACTTCTGTTTTTAGCTTTTAAGCGTCTTTGAGCTTTATTTCATCTTGTTGTTATGGAGCTTGTTGTAATGGCAGAGTGAGAAAAGGTCAAATCATCTGGAATGTGTGATTGATGGGAGCGGAGCAGCGTGTACATTCAGTGCACTGTGCTTGCTACAGCCTGATTCACTTCTGTACCCTACCTTCTTTCTTTATTTCTTTATTTCTTCAACAGGTTAAACGTGTAATGACTCACTAGGGACTTGGAAAATCAGCCACGACACAGGAGTGAGCAGAAAACTTGGATATTTATTAAAAGACAGCTCAGACCGGGCACACTGGATCGTCAGCTGCAGCACTGCCAAGGGGGGCAGAGAGGAGAGATTGGTGACTGGAGAAATAGCAACAAAGGGATCTGTTGGTGTGTAGGAAAGGAACACTAACCTGGCTTGGCGATCAGGTACTGGAGTGATCAGCCAAGGGACAAGGAGATGCTGCACTGATGCAGGGCTCAGGAGGAAGTGCCCGGTGTTATTGCGCAATAGCCAGCCCCACCCTTATCTCACCTCCGACTGACTACTGACCAGTTCTCTGTCTAACAGGTCCGGAAAATCCCTGAAACCCGGGTCTTACCCTAGAAATAGGTTTATATGTGATATTCTGTTTAAACTGGCGGCGGAGAAAACTCGTCTAGCTCTAACTACCTTCAATTCCAGAAGTTATGACCCTTTTCAGTTGAGAAGCAGTCAACAGAGTAGCCCCCACTGCTGCATAGTTTCAACAACCACTCCTGTTAATGGTAGCTTTTCCCCTTAAAATAACATGCACTTGTTACCGGCTAGATTAGATTTAGTGACTTAGACCTAAGTCCCAGGGTCATTATTTTTACACTCACCAAAGGAAAGTACGAAGCCACCACATCTCTAGGATCATGTACGCTAATTTTACTATAATCAGGGGAATCTACAATGATCAAATGACTCAATTAATCTCGATGTCCACAAGTTTCATTGGAATTTTTAGTATGTAATTTATTAAGCAAGCTTTAGCAGGGATAAATGACAAGCAGATTAACTTTCAGAGATTACAAATTCGCAATAAGAAATTAAATTCAAATTAAAATCAATCATAACCTATTTTCCTTTCTATCCCTATCCTGTGTCACTAGTTTAATTAAGCCAGGCTTTTGGGGGGCAGTTCAACTCACACCCAGATGGCAATTGATCTCGGCAGCAGAATTCTTCAGATGTCCTTGGTCAGAGTCTTTGTCATGACGTGGCAAAGTCCTCTTTCAGAATAGAAGCAAAGCAGAACTGTCCGTTGTCCTTCAAACACACAGAATCTTCGTCTTTTCTCCAAGTCTGCTGCAGTAGGGTAGGGATCGTTGGGTTGAGGCAGAGGGGTTGGTCTAAGCAGGAATCAGGGCTGGGGGCAAATGGATCTCGTCCCTACTTAGTGGCGCGAAGTCTCAGCTTCCCCTTGGTTCCAGGGCGTGGTCCTCTGCTGGTCTTCAATCTGCATCCTCTTGTTGGCTCCTTCAGTGCCGCGGACAAAGAACAGTTTCTTCCCTTGTCTGCTGGCTTTTATACTCTCTCAGCCCATGGTTGCGTATGGGAGAGGTTTACGTAACTTCTGGAACATTCTGATGAGTCTGTGGAAAGCCCCAACCTTTCCCAACCATCATCTCTTTCGTGACTCATTGCAGCAACTCCGTTTGGTACTTCCCTTTTTCCGCTGGCCATCTGGTAACTTACTTCCTTTTTGAGCCTCCCAAGCGCCCCCGCCCAATTGTGACACAGTCCGAGAACAAGAACCTGCCTTCATTTCTCACGATCTCAAATCTTCAGTCATCACATTTCTTTAATACATTATAAAACATAATTCTACAGTTATAAAACATAAACTATTTGTCATTGTATCAACTTATAACTCTCAGTATGATTCTGTAACTCAAGCTGTTACTGTCTCTAATCATCACTAATCATCATACACTACTTCAATAATCATCACACAACAATCAAAGTGTTACTGTCATTCAGATCACGAATACAGAATACACATTTCAAATGTACATTACAGATTATTCCAACCATTACATATGTATGTATTTTCATTCATCTTTTAATCATCATTAAATCAATATGCAAGATTACTGTTATTTCTCCGGCCTTTATGCTCCGTTTTCTGCGTGTACCTGGAGAGATCTCACCACTTTATGCCAGTTTTCACGACATCGGGGAGGGGAAGCGCTGATGCAGGGCAGGGCACTAACTCTGTGAAGCAGCAGAAGTACCAAATCTTGGTCAGACGGCCCGAGGTCATGCACAATGGGGCTGAGAGCAGAATCCATGGGAGTGGGCGAGCGCGGTCTAACCAAAACAGGCGTGGGTCGAGATCCAGATGGGCGATCAGCAACAGTCCCACAAGGGCAAGGCAAAAGGGGCAAATCCGGGGAACAAGAGCATGGTTGCAATGATGAGGGCGAGATAGAAGTGCTGGAAAACTACTTGCTGAAAGCGTTCGATAATCTGGTAGCGTGGTTGTGACTGAGAGAGGCTTAAGAAGGGAAACAATCAGGGAGCGACACAGGTGCAAGGAATAACGGAAATGAGGGACATGACATGGATCAGCTCAAAACAAAAACACAGAACCATGTGTTTATATTGTGCATTCTGTTTTGATTTTCTTGGTGCTAAAATCAGCCTTATCATACAGGTCTGAACCCGACCCGGGCTATAAAACTAAACTCTATGCTGAAACTCCCTTAAAGCCTGACCTGTCACTTTCACAACATTCCCTCAAATACAAACAACCTGAACCTTTGTATTCACATGCAACTAGAAAGTTTTTTTTTTAGATCTATAAAACTCTTGGAAGAGTCGCCGTAACCTCTTAAACTAGAGATGTTCTCAAAATAACACTTCTGTTTCAGACGTAAGTTATGAACGTGACAAGCTCCATCAGCCATTGAGCATACGGGCATGGTCTTTCCATCCGAGCAGAATATGTTGCTATCACAGTAGCAGCATTCATGAAACTTTTCTAGACTATACCTGGTTACATCTACACAGAAATAAGATTGTGGTTTATGACATGTAAAAATTACATCTGCAAAATCTGTATTTTGATTTTTGTATTTCTTTTCTGCTGCATTGCTGTTTTGCTGTAAAAAAAAGTCTTAACTTTTTGTATGCAGCTGGAGGGTCAGGTGGTGGCCCTGCTGGTGCAGAATATGGAGCGGCTTGATGAACAAGTGAAAGAAGAGGCTGATGGCATCTACAACACGCTTGGTAAGAAAATGTTCCTCCACTGTAAACAAGCAACTTTTGTCATCTTATACTGTAGCAATAAATGTAGAAATTGCTGCAATTCTCAACTCATTGTCTCCAGAGAGCAATTATTTCAGCAGCAGGTCATCAGAAACAATCAGAAAAGCTACAAACATTTTTGAACATATTGTGTTGTGTTCAGAACCTTACAGAGTTTTGCATTACATTGTCAATATAAAGATATGGAAAGTGCAACAAATACAGAAAACAAACCAAAAACATCCTTAATTAAAAAGAATTAAGACAATGAGTTAATAAGGATTTAATAAGTTATTAAAATATAGTTTAACAATACCATATTCCACTTTTATGTTTCTACCAATGTTTATGTCTGGGTGTGACTTGTACAGTGGTAGAGTGGTTGTCTTGCAATTGAAAGGTTGTAGGTTTGATTCCAGCTTCCTCCTGCCACATGTTGATCACTCCTTGGGCAAATTTCAGGCAATTATTATCTAAAATGGCAAAAAAAAGAGAAGGGAAAAAAAAACTGAAATTACAATGAAAACCTTGAGAAATAATTCTGGAGGAAATTTCTGAGGTTTTCAGAGGCAGGACATGCTTGATTTGGGACATGAGACTTTGGTGGGCTATCTATTTTCTTGGATTATATTAAGTGGATCCTGTATATATATGTTTGTATTTGTGAATGTGAATGGGTGAATGTCTATACTGTAAAGCGCTTTGCTTGGTCAGTGTGACTTCAATAGCGCTTTATAGAATATGTCCAAATTACTGACTAAATTCAAAACATTTTATTACATAAAGAATTTCTTAGCAACAGCAGCTTCGATGCAGGACTAATGGGTTAGGCTTAGCTTGGCAACTGTCTAACTCAATCCATTACTGCATCTGTTTTTACCAGGGACATTGCATTATGTTGGTTTACTGTTTTTCTATATTATATAAAGTTTTATTTGCAGCACCATTTCAGATTTAGTTTCCTTTTTTCATATTTACAGTTCTGAAAAGAATGCACCTTTTTTCTTTCACCTATGGGTTCCTATTGAGGTCCATCATATCATTCAGATTGGCTCTTATTTATCAGATGCGACTCTGCCAAAATGAACATGAGTGTGGGATATGATGAAGTCCTGTAGTCTCTGTGTACCCAAGTTTATGTCAGTGTGGAACTCCAGCTCAGTGACGTGCGGTCAGGGGAGGCAGAACCTCACCTGTCCACATGGAAAAATAATATTAAAATAATTTATATTGCTATATATTGCCCTGTGGTTTGTACTATAAAGTACCTATTTTTTACTTAGCTTAACCAATTCTGATTATTTTTGTCTTAAAAATCGCTGGATTTTCGCATTTTCCCATTCAAATGCTCAGAAGCGAAGCCGGTGAGGCAGCAGGAAGCTGAGCCTCACCTGGGATTGATCAACCTCTCGCTGCACTGGCTGCCGTTCAATGGGAGCAGTTCCTCCTATCTGTACGCCGGCAATAAAATGGCTAAAAAACATTTAATATATGGACTGATTTTCCATAATTTCGCTTATGTGTATAATGTACAGTTTTTTTTTGTCACCAACTGTGTTTGCATCGTGTTTTATGTGCGGGGGAGCGATCAGAAACGGCAGAGAACAGACGCAAGGTGAGGCAGGCAGTTCTCTTGCCTCATGGCAGGGGGTGCTCATGATCCCAGATATTGTGACTCCACAACTGCAGAGTAAGACACAGTGAGCTAGCCATGGAGCTAGCCATACAGTAAATAAGTAAAGTACAGCGATATATTCGTTTTCTCCTCTCTTCCGACGTCAACATGAAAGACTACATTTCTACATTTAAACAGTTTTCTAAAGTGGATTTTCAATTGAAGCAGGAGATAATAACTAAAGGAAGACCAACACCGGAGCTGGAAGCTTTGCTTTGAGACAATTTGGTGATTCTTAAACGGAGTAGAAAAGACATGCCGAGGATAGACTTGGCTTTGGATGAACGGATATTTTAGTGTAATTAGCGGTGCATGGATATCATTGATACATAAAGGTAAGACAGCAATAAGATGTTTTTGTTTAGTTTTTTTTTAATGAAATGTGCGTTTTGTGGGCTACAGTTTGTATGTCTAAATAATTCAGTAAAGTAGAAGCGGTAGCTAATCTACCACAACAATTATTCATTAATTAAACATTAAGCCTAAAACGTACTACAACAACAGACTAAATGTTCTGTTCTGTGTGCAAAACTCTTGAATGTTTATTTGGTGTTAAATCCTGAAACATGAAGTGGCATTGTTGTCAGTTGCTATGGCAACGAGTCTGCGTGTAGCTTGGTGGATACAGACCATGCTTTCTCGGTCTTTCCCTTTGCTGTGGTTCATAGCACGAAATCAATACCTACATTTCTACGTTTCACTGAGTTAACGCGGCTATGGATGGCATGTAAAAGGTTAGTCTTTTTGCCCCCTCAGCGTTGCTTGCCTGCGTGAAATTTCCGTACGTCCAATAACATGCATGGTGTCTATATAGTGTAAGTCAGTGCTTCACTAGCAATGAACCTCACCGCACGTCACTGCTCCAGCTTTACCTGAGATTTATTATCCCATGCTAGTGTAAAATACTGCTTAACAGCTCAGGAACATGTTTACTGAGGTTCATGTTGGATTACTGATTTTTTTCCCTTTTTTTTTTAGTTTACTTTAAAAATTACACAGACTGGTTGCACAAACATTGACAATGTTTTGAGCAGAATTGCAGAGATGAGAAATGTAACGNGTATCGTGTTTTGTGTGCGGGGGAGCGATCAGAAACGGCAGATAACAGACGCGAGGTGAGGCAGGCAGTTCTCTTGCCTCATGGCAGGGGGCGCTCATGATCCGAGATATTGTGACTCCACAACTGCAGAGTAAGACACAGTGAGCTAGCCATGGAGCTAGCCATACAGTAAATAAGTAAGTACAGCTATATATTTGTTTTCTCTTCCGAAGTCAACATGAAAGTCTACATTTCTACACTTAAACAGTTTTCTAAAGTGGATTTTCATTTGAAGCAGGAGATAATAACTAAAGGAAGACCAACACCGGAGCTGAAAGTTTTGCTTTGAGACAGTTTGATGATTCTTAAACTGAGTAGAAAAGACATGCCGAGGATAGACTTGGCTTTAGATGAACGGATATTTTAGTGCAATTAGCGGTGCATGGATATATCATTGATAAGTAAAGGGAAGACAGCAATAAGATGTTTTTATTTAGTTTTTTAATGAAATGTGCGTTTTGTGGGCTACAGTTTGTATGTCTAAATAATTCAGTAAAGTAGAAGCGGTAGCTAATCTACCACAACAATTACTTATTAATAAAACATTAAGCCTAAAACGTACTACAACAACAGACTGAATGTTCTGTTCTGTTCTGTGTGCAAAACTCTTTAATGTTTTTTTGGTGTTAAATCCTAAAACATGAAGTGGCATTGTTGTCAGTTGCTGTGGCAACGAGTCTGCGTAGCTTGGTGGATACAGACCAAAAAAGTGCTTTCTCGGTCTTTCCCTTTGTTGTGGATCATAGCACGAAATCAATACCTACATTTCTAAGTTTCACTGAGTTAACGCGGCTATGGATGACATGTAAATGATTAGTCTTTTTGCCCCCTCAGCGTTGCTTGCCTGCGCGAAATTTCCGTACGTCCAATAACATGCATGGTGTCTATATAGTGTAAGTCAGTGCCTCACTAGCAATGAACCTCACCGCACGTCACTGCTCCAGCTTTACCTGAGATTTATTATCCCATACTAGTGTAAAATACTGCTTAACATCTCAGGAACATGTTTAATGTTAGATTACTGATTTTTTTTTCTTTTTCTTAGTTTACTTTAAAAATTACACAGACTGGTTGCACAAACATTGATAATGTTTTGAGCAGAATTGCAGAGATGAGAAATGTAACGCATTTTGACAGAGCCTGTCCAGTTGCTGCAGTGATTCTGTTTTATTCATCATAACATATTTTATTTACATTCTAGATGTTTTTTTTGTGTTCAGCCTACGCTGTTCGACTCAGTATTTGAGCTCAGAATATATTTTCCACAGCACTGCAGTGGTGTACCCTCTCTCTCTCTTGCTGCACTACAGTTTTTGCACATTAGCTGGGCTTTTTGTTTCCATGGAGATTCCATGTTGCCTTTTTGGGTTTTACCTTGGTACTCCACCCTGCACTCGTTTGCTATTTTCCTGTAAAATAAGAAATCTACACACAGTAGTAGTTATCTTTTTAAAATACTTGATAGCTCCTTGGACATTGTCATACTCCTGCATTTTTCCTTATAGTTGGCCATATCCTTTCCTTAATCATCATCTTTTTAACCTTTTCTGCTCAAATCAATTACATTTTGTAGTTTTTTTTTAAATAAATGTGCAAAAAGGACAGTTTTTGTTGTTTTTTTTAACCAGTATTTCATATGTGACATTCATATGAGAAGGATAAAAGCTGTTTAGATGGTATGTGGTGATTTTAGATTTCAAACCTGAGAGGCAGATATATCTGTGAGAAATCTGGGGCATTCACTGCACCCAGCAAGTTCTGCAGTGACTCCAGTTTCTTTACTGCATAATGGATAAAAATAGCTTGCTTGAATATTCTGAACAATTGATAGGTCTGACCTTGTTTAATACAGAACTTCTAGAAAGAGTTGTGTCTTTAAGCAGCTGCTGTTTGAGGCTTGGGGTGAAGGCTGACAGGAAGCCCTCGTGGATTTCCTTTTTACTGTCACACAGCAGAGTTTCACAAACCTGATTGATATTCTTGAGGTTTAGCAGCATGTCTCCCTGCTGATAACTGGTCTAAACATTAAAAACATTTTTTGCTTTCAAACTTTAGGGTTGAAAAAGAACATATTGTAAAAGTATGACTAAGTGAACATTTGGAATTAGGACTTCACAATTTCTTATTGTTGAAATCTCCCTCTACAAACCAGCTGTGTGAGTTCCTGTCGGACCTAAAAGGCGACATTCTTCTTACAACAAAGTCTAAGTCATGAAACTGAGAGAACTGCCTACAGCTTGTAGGAATGTGTGGATATTTTGACCTAATTCTGATTCTTTCACTTGTTGATACCAATTTTACCTAATTGATATCAATTAGGTAAAATTAGGTGAATCTGGAGCTGTAACTAACAGGAACCAAACTAGGTATTTGTCAGGGTGATATTTATACGTTCTCAAAACTGGAACCTTCGCTGCATGTCTTCCCTCCTTCTCTCTCTACACATTCTGTGCTAGATAAACATTTGAAAAAAAAAAAAAGTCTTCCTGCAGTTAGTTGTCATTTATTTCAGACGCGGCGTCACACTGTGTGTGTGAGCAGTCGGTGCAAAACTACTTTTTCTACCAATTTCAAACAACAAAAAGGTACTTAGATATGGTGTGTTCTTGGGGTTGGGCAATATAGCTTAAAAATAAAAAGATTTAAAAATTTTTCAAACCGCACTTGATTTCTAATTGGAATCATTTTTCTTTTGGTTTCTTCTATAAAAAAGACAATTACAAATGACAGAAAATATTTTCATAAAGTAGCTTTTATGTCAGTCGTCCCTTCTGTGAGTTGGAGTATTAGGACCAGGATGCATGAATATTTGTAGTACGAACAAGTATGAGTATATAGTTATAATATTGAAATAATAAAGATACAATTTTACCAGAAGAATTTCTTCAAGTTATAAGACAAAAGTTGTTTTAATGAGAAAAACACTTTAAAATTTAAAAATTCCTACTTCATTCTTGTATTACTCCGACTTTGTCAGACTTAATTTTCATATTACTATGACTGTTTTCTTGTAACATTATGGCTTTATTCTTATAAAGCCTATATTTTGTATTAGCCTATATTTATTAGTGTTGACCTGAATCCAAAGTTCAAATAGATAAAAGCTGTAAAACATGTTTGCCAAACAAGATGGCGGCCCTGGGTGTGCTGACATCACTGTGAACTATGGAAACCCAAGGTGTTCATTGGAGAAAAAAGAAATCCAAATTTTCCAACAATTAAATCTTTTCTAAAGTTTGATTAATCAATAAAATTGGTAAAATCAGTTCCACAGGTTATGTGTTTTGTAACAAACCATCACGACAAGGATGACAGTTTTAACAAATATGTAAAAACAAATAAAAGTTATATCCTGCAGGATGGCTTACTGGCGAGCTTTTGGTGTGTCTGGTTGCTTTAAATGAAGAGTGTTGAATACGGACCGATCTAAGGTCTGTCATTCTGCGTACCGAGGTCCAGGTTTGGGGAAAACTTGCAAATCCTTTAACAACAACTAAATGCAGATGACCAGTAGGGGCAGTGTAGGACCCTGTGGTCAAATTAGCTGCACTTTTCTAGATACTTCTGCAGTCTGTATTTTTTTTAGTCTCCTAAAAGTAATTCATTTGGTTCATTCAATAGCATTAAAAGCGACAGAAGGACAGTAGGAGACTGTAAAAGTCCTGGCCTCTGCGTTCAGCCTCCCATGGATCCGACTTTTCTGCCCCTCAGCTGTTTTTGTGTTGAATGAGTCCGTTGAGATGATTTCTCTCTCTTTGTTGCCAGATTGAGGCCGTCTGTCAGAAGAGCTGTTTAGGTTTGTGTGTGTTTGTGGCGTTCATCGCGGGAGCAACACTAGCGCATCCTCTGAAGTTGTGCGTGCGTGTGTGTGTGTGTGTGTGTGTGCAAAAGAGAGAGAGAGTTATCAAGGGAGCTCTCCAAGCTAGAATAAGCCTTTTGTCTGCGTTGGCTGCTTTCTGTTCTGGGCCTGCTTTCCTCCAGGATGCTGTCTGCTCCGTTTGAATCCCTGATAAAGGGCCTTGGTCTTCCTCCCTCTGCACCCCTGCGCTCTATCTCCTCCTCCGTTGTTGTTTCTCCATCATTTCTCTATCATCTGCAGCCCATCTCTCCAGATGTTGCTGTTTTTTTCCCCTGTATTGCCGCGCTGCTCCTAACTCAGCTCTAGCATCTCTCTGTTTCTCATCCTTCATCTTTGACTTGTCCACCACCCTGTTCTCCTCTGCTTTGCTCTTCTGCTCATTTCTTTCTTCTTTTTCTCCATTCTTCCCTCTCTCTCTCTCTCTCTCTCCCTCTCTCTCTCTCTCTCTCTCCCTCTCTTTCACAGCTTCCATTTGCTCTGATGAAGGGATGAATTACAGAGACAGGCCTTTGGAAGCAAAGAATTGTAAGATAAGTTGGGGAAAAAGCACAGAGAGAAAAATCTGATTTGGTGTAGATTAGTCACACCCGACTGATACTTGATCTGCTTAATAAGATCAGGTTTGATCTGGAATTTCAGATTGCGGTTTCCATCCTTCGGTTCTCTGGAAGCCCTTTTTGTTAACGGGCTGCAGCCTGTACTGTGAACATCAGGTGAAAATATCTCACAGAGCACACAAAACTATTTACACTTCCATTTCCAAACCAATCTCACATGTACTGTTTTTTATTTTATTTGTATCATCATTATTATTATTATTATTTGTACTACGACTGTCAACTTCAACACATGCCATTAATCTGAAAATTCTAAAGCGTTAATATTACAAAATACAGATTAATTGAACTACCTATTCCTGCGGAGGCTTACCTCATTCACACCAGCTCGATTCAGCGACAGCAGACGAAAACAAAACTTGAACATTTAAATCTTTCTTGTGTTGCTAGCCCTGTGTGTACATCTGCGTGCACGAGCTCATAGTTTCACATGCAGGAATTACGCCGGCTGGATGCGGACAGCAGACTGTTGCCTCATCGCTCAAGTTCATAGGAAATTAATGGAGAGGGACATTTTTACATTAATTGTTTAAAACAAAATGGCTTCTTGTTAACCCTCCAGAATATACAAACCTAGAAAACTGAGAATCTTCAGACATGTTAGCTTTAAGAGAATAAAACATTTTCTTAAATATTTTTTGAGAACATGGTGTTTTTTTAATATGGGCAGTTAACCAGGGCCGCATCAGAAAGGAGTGGGGCACCCAAGATCTAGAACATAAAGTATATCTTATCTGTCAGTTGTCCCTGAACAAATTTGCTTCTAGTTGTATGAATGTGTTGTGGTATAAGTTTCCCTCAGTTGCTTTTGAGTACTGGGAGATTACATTACCTGCTTTCTGCTACAACCCCTCCCCCCAAAAAAACAGATAATTGCTTAATTGGTTGGAGTCCGGCACAAGGCGGGGCTTTCCCAGTGCAACAACTACAAGTTAGTTATAGTGATTAATTGTGATTACTCACAGCACCAGAGTGTGATTAATCTGATACATTTTTTTCAATTGATTGATAGCACTAACTCATACACACGTCAAATTTAATTTTAAATCCCTCTGTTTCACAGCATAAACAGTACAGTTAAAATCTAGGGGGGCATTATAATGCCAAAAGTACTCAGTCATTCATCCAGATTATTGAATTCATCCAAAGCCACATGTGGAAAAAATCCAGCACCCTTACTGTTTCTATAGACATTTCTGACAGACGTCTCAGGAGTTCAGAGTAGAACCAAAGCAATTAATCACGATGAATCTGTTATTGAAATAATCATCAACTAGTTTAGTAATAGGTTATTAAACTGGAGCATACAAACTCAAAAAGAGGCAATTTGGTGAAAGAACAACACACTCACAGCAGTAATTAAGTCAAATCTGTGCATAAATGTATACATTTAGCATTTATGATTAAAAAAAGTTTGGTGTTTTACCCAAAACTCCTCAATTGGCAGTTTTAGCCTCAGCTGATTCAAATTCTATAAAACAATCTTCTACTAAGCATCCTTTGCTTTCCAGTTATTTAGTAGTGCTGATGATGACAGATACGGTGGGAAGGGGAAAACTATCAGATTGGGTAAACACTCAAGATCAGAACCTTCTGGCTCTTAGACACACTCACTGCTTCATTCCATCCAGAAAAACTGTAAAGTCATTTTTTGGCAGACGTAATGTTCCATGACTGATTTTTTTATTTATTTTTTTCTCCAATCTCTGCAGCCATTACTGAAAACATGGCAGAGTTCAGACCTGGCCTGTGCACTGAAGCTGCTCAGCAGGGTCTCATGCAATGGCTGCTGAAGAGAATCAAGGTAAGAAGCTGACGCTCTGACCACTCGACTGTTTGGACAGACATACGTAGGAAAAACTTTCCCATCCAGTCTGTCCTTTTCTAAAATGTAGTAAGGTGCCTTGTTTTGTCTTAGACATAGAGCTGCACTATAACCACTGCAACACTAGTGTGCAGCATATCACAATGGGAATGTACTGCTTTGACACAGGATTTGACAAAAGATTGCTCTCTGCGTATTAACAATGTATGATTCTAGCAATGCCCACATCTGATCTATAGTTTTAGAAAAATGGAGTTACATCAGTATTTTCAGCAACAGCATCGTGATTTTATATTTTTCTGATATGATGTACACCCGTGCTTAGAAACTTACCTAACAAACATAGAACTTCATTGTAAATTCACTTTTCAGTTTGTTTTTATCTTTCAAATTTTTGATAATCATACATTTCTTCTGCTGCTTTTTAGCTTTTTTTGTGCCTTTAGTTTGTATTTAGTTTTATATGATTGTTTGGTAGTCACTAGATGTAGGTGAAGACATCACCAGTGGGATCACTACGGTAACCATGGGAAGTGAAGATCCCTTATTTGAAGTAATTGATATATTTGCATGAATAATGAAAATGCCAATGGTAAAATGAAAAGGAACAATTAAAGCACAGTAACATGTTCAGTTAATTACATTATTACTTCAAGTGTACTGAGATATTTGCACTAGAAACTAAACCAGAATTACTTAGTAACATTTTGTATTTTTACAGTGAAATGCAAAACTAAAGTCATGTGAATCTCCAGTACAGCGTTTTCAGTTTTATGCAGTCTAGTTATATTAGACTTCATTTAAAATTCAAATTCAAATCTTGGAGATGGATTAAAGCTGAGTGGTTTTCTGTCTTCCTGCAAATCAAAAAAGGTTTCATTAGATAAATCTGATAAAAGATGATTTAAATCAGTCAGATGAGGTTTTAGCTGCTAAACACCTCTCTGCTGGTGTGAACATTGCACTGCATAAGCTTAAAAATTATGATTTGGTTACTTTATAAAGTAAGTTTTATAACTGTATTAAGATGTAATGAAATTTTTTGTCAATTGTAGCTATCTAATTCAGATATTGTGTTGATTCGAAGGTCATTAGTTTTTTTTCTGTTTTCACTCTGTTGGTTGTTGTGATTGAAATAAATGAGGCTGTAGATTTATTTGGAAGCGCTGTGGCTCTGCTTCATGTGACGCCGTGTGAGGCAGAAGCACTGCTTCAGGCTGCAAACCGGAGAGCTTCCTGTGGAAAACCTGGACAGTTTGGAGACCTGAGCCTCTCAGCTGGACTGCTAAATACATCTCTGTTTGTCCTGTTTGTGCCTTTCCCTTTTTTTCTTTGTTTTCTTTTTCCCCCTCCATCTCCTTTTCTGTTATTATTGTCTTTATTCTCTTTCTTTTTCAAATCTTCTTTTTCTTTCTATTTTCTCTATTTTTCTTTCCCACTTTTTCTTTTTCTTATTCTTTTTTCTATCTTTCTCCCTTCATTCCCCTTGTTTTCTTCTCCCTCTTTCTTTTTCTCTTTTACTCTTTTCTCTATTTGTCTCCCTCTTTCTCATTTCTCTCTCTTTTTTCCCCTGCTCTCCCTCCTTCCTTCCCCCCACCCCCCAGGCTAAGATGCCGTTTGATGCTAACAAGCTGTACTGCAGTGAGATTCTGGCCATCTTGCTGCAGAATAATGACAGTAAGTTTTTCTTTGTAAAAGCTCTGCTCTGTTTTTGAACCTCTCAGAATTATTATTCCCTCTTATTATTTTCCTTATGCTGATGCATTCTCTGTCAGCATCCCTTTATTGTGTCATTTCCCTCCTTCCTTTTTTCCCCTCATTACACATTCCCATTACCACTCCTATTTAGATTCCTTTGAATTTTTTCCTCCCTTCCTTATAAATCTCATTTCCCTCTATTATTTTTTTATTTCATGTTACCTGTCATGTTTTCCACCATCTTTCTGGGTAGATTTGCTGTTGTTTTCTTCCTTTCTCATGCTTAATAAAATACTAAAATTCTGTAGAGCCACAGACAGCCACAGGATGATCAGGTTCCTAGTCCATATCGATCTGCATTTGGAGTCGCGTCTTTTTAAACCAGCTCCTCTTTATTTTACTCCTGCTGTCTCAGTTATTAGCTGCCTTCTCTGCATTTCAGCATCCACAAAGAAAAAAATCAAAATCTAAAAAAAAAAAAAAACTGAATAAAGACCCGCTGTCACAGATAACGTCTCATGATTAATTTGTGTGTGTCTGAGGTAAGAGCAAGGCAAATCATCTCATTTTACATAAAAGTGACTCTTTGGCTTCTTGAAATCCTAATTTGCATGTAATTATCATCTCTTGCTGTTACATGTGACTTAAAGGACAGTTGTCAAAGTTTAAATGGGAAATTAAAAATATAGATGCTTCAGCTTGCATTTTTGAATCAAGTCCATTGTTTTCTCCACCTTTTCATTTTTTTGTTTTGTGTTTTGTAATAAATAAAACTTTTTAAACTTATTTTAAACTTATTTTTAATCTTTACGTGCATTTTGATTGTAATCTTTCACTTTATTATTTTACTTTTCCCTCAGCTACCAGAGAACTACTGGGGGAAATGGATGGCATTGATGTATTACTGCAGCAGCTCTCTGTAAGACTTTTAGCAGTTTTTTCTTTGACCTTTGACCTTCAGTGTTGTTTTCCCTAGTTAGACCTACTGTTGCTGGTCTTGTTTAACTGTGCAGTTGATTCTAATCAACACATCAGTGTGTTTATGGAACATATTGTTGACTGATCAGTGGAATACAGTGCTTTGCAATCGGATTTGTAAACTTTTTTGTAAACAAGAATATATGTATATATTTTTTAAATTACATGATCTGAAAAGTGTGGCTTGCATTTCCCCACCTGAGATTTTATGTAGCGGGATTGAATTAAAATGGGCTCAATGCAAATTAGGGGTGGATGATAAATCAGCCCTGATTTCCTGAATTTTGGATGATTGCCTGATTCTTAATGTGAAAATGATTTTGTCCACCAAGACCTTGTGTCTAACAATAGTCTCTCCATTTCTGTCACTATATTTAGCAACTTTTCAGACAAAAGAATCTGTATTGTTTCACAATTATGTCATATTTAAAACTGCAGTGATTTATTTTTCTTTTAAATTAGTTTTGTTATTATTACTACTTTTACTATTATTATTATTATTAGGACTTTTTGAATTGATTCTCAGCTTTTCTTTCTACATGTGCCCAAATCTCCTTCAATTATTATCAGAAACATGTTAAGCATTTTAACTTTTCTTCCAAAATCAGGCCTGTGAACCCTTTTAAAGGGCTTTCCTTTGGTTCGTCTCCCAGGTGTTTAAACGTCACAACCCAAACACAGCCGAGGAGCAGGAGATGATGGAAAACCTCTTTGATGCTCTCTGCTCCTGCCTCATGCTGTCCTCCAACAGGGACCGCTTCCTCAAAGGAGAAGGACTCCAGCTAATGAACCTCATGCTCAGGTAAGACTGCGGTGTGTAAGGAACACACAACCAGAACCTCAGAGCCATCCAACATTTTCATGTTTTTTACTTTGTGGCCGCATGTCCACAAAACTCTGACTTCTAATACTGCTCTTCTTCTGGCTTAATCTAGTAAAACGGTAGATTGGATGAAATGCTAAATGCATCACACCCTGATTAATGTTACATTTATTCATTCTCCATTTTTTTTCTCTAGTAGAAGTAAAGCAACAGATAGTATGTTGATTTGTTTTACCTTTCCAGCAGGAGCCGTTTAGTCTCCCCGTTACACATGTAGAAACTGATGCTTTAAGCCATTTTCAGATTTGTTATTGCTCCAAACACCATCTGGGAAGTTTCAGGTTTTCTATATTTTGTGTATTAAATGAATACATTTAAGGACTTTAGATCATTTGACTTCATCTTTGGGTTCAAAGATAAATAAGTTGAGATGCTATGGTGCAAAAGAGGAACAAAATACTCTCTTCTGGACCTTTCGGTCCTTAAAAGCTCATTTCAGAGCTTTTTCCCCTGTTCTCTTGTTCTACTCTACTGCCTTGCTGCACTCTGCTAACTGTTGATTGATTGGATGAGACCGGCAGAGAGCTGACCTTAAACACTCATGCAGACTCACCACATGCATTTATGAAACCTTCACAGCTTCTGCACCTGAGCACTGATGATCACATCACTAGACATACACATTTAAGACGGCGATCAATAACTCATTATGACAGAATCAGCCCTATCTTCTTAAACTAGAACATAATCATTTTTGTTGGCTTGATGGAATTTAACCAACAAAAATGGTCCAGCATTTACGGTTAATGTTGGACTTATCACTGTAATCGGGGACATGGGACAATGTGAGCTTCTCAGAATAATAACAGTAAAATTGTCAGTGTTGTGGCATCATAATAACACATTTTAAAAGAAAAATAACCAAAGTCATTCCCCATAATTCAAGCAATATCACCTATTAAGATGTCAATGTTTCTCCTCAGTATATTTGCTCTTATTTGAAGTATGAACAACTATTTTCCATGAAAAGTAAAACAATTGAGAGAAAAGTATTAGTTAGGTTTAGAAACTCTTATAAATTTCTGAAGATTATAGGGAGAAATATCACCTATAATTTTAATAAATATAAATTTCTTATCAAAAGAAAATAAAACAGAGCAAATGAATCCAATGCAACAAAAAAGTGATTTCACACTGCCTACTGCTTGTATAGATCAGATGGAACAGAAGCTCTGTGACAGACTGGCGACCTGTCCAGGGTGACCCTGCCTCTCGCCCGGAACGTTCGCTGGAGATAGGCACCAGTAACCCTCCTGACCCCATTAGGGACAAGGGTGTAAAGAAAATGGATGGATGGAACAGAAATTTTTTTATATATAAATGAGGACAATTAAAACTTACCAAGTATTTGTTTAAATCTCAGGTGACGTAAGGAAGACTTTAATGCTTAGCGTTGGACTTATGACTTAATGGTTGTTTTAAGGAGACGTTTCAAGTTAATCTTGGGTGTTGGATTTGTTGGGTTAGATTTGGTTTAGTTCAGCCATCTACGCCAAACAAACCAACTTTTAATATTGGCACTTTAAAAACATCACAACTTTTTAAGGCCTGTTTTGACTATGAGACAAGTTTCCCAGAACTTATTTTCTCAGAACGTTTATTTACCAAAGCTGCTTGATTTGTTTCTGCGGGCAAGTCCAAAACAGTCAATGATTCTTAGAGGTCAAACCTTCTTCTAGTGATGAAACTATGTATCTTGCATTGAATTACTACAGATTTTGTGGAATTGTGGAACTGTAGCAAATGTTAAAGTGATTTTTGCTGATATGCATGCTGTGAAATTGTATAGTAATCCCTTTACAGTTGTAGGATGACTTTTTTTTAAGCATTCACTGTTATTTAAAAAAAAATTAGCCATAAAACATATTATTGATTATTGAAAATATATATTTAATTAGTGCTTTGCAACTTAAATTTTTAATCAAGTTAATAGCAAGGTCTGTAATTAATAAATCATAATTATCTGTATTTTAATTGATAGATCAATATTTTGGACAACGTTCACTACTAGACTCATCAGATAACTCCTAAGTTACTGTTAATATGTTGTCTCTATAATCTGCAACAGTATTAAAACATATTTGCCTCCCGTCATACTCACATGGCCAATAACTTCCAGCCAATTCTTGCCTCCAAATAGTTATGTTACTTTATATGTTTTATCTCCAGACTGAGTTGCCGTAGCTTCCATGTGGAAACATCACTCCCCTTGCCCACCCCAGCCGTCCATCATCTGCAGCGTGTCTGTCTGCAAAACCAGACACAACTGCCTGAAATATGTGTCCCTCCTCTGAGATAAACTCTGTCATGTGACATTGGTGGAAGGGGGGGATGACACTCAGACAGACAGCTACATTTCCTTAGAGGATGTGTAGGATAGAGTGGGAGATGTAAACAGACTAAAGAAAGGTTGCTTCTTCATTCCACCGCATGACATTGATGCTGGAAACGGTTGAGTGTTTGTTCTGCAGGATATTTGTTTGCCTGATGTTGGTGTCGTGATGGGTTAATAAAAACTACTGAACATAACCTTTAAAACAAAAAAATAAATGTATAATAAGGTGAGGTCAATGGGACACTTTGTAAAACCTCAAAATGATCAACAGGCGGTATTTGCAAGGATTCTACTTGGTACTGAAAAATTTGCATGTGTGTAATTTTATTTAGTCTTAAGTTTGGAAAACAGAAGAGTTACTAGGAAAAATGTTTGGCTTTGTTGAGTCAGCACAATTAAGGTAATATCTTAAGGAGCTTGTTTGTTGAATGTTTATATTTTAAAATGGCGCTGCATGAAGTGCATTTTGGATCCCACACCAGACTTTGTTTTGACTGTTTCTCTTTGCCTTTCTATTATGGCCTGCCATCTTTATTTCCGTATCAACTGGCCCTGCTTAATGATGACCAGCGACGCCCTCTGCTGGCTGGCAACCAAACTACCACACTGAAAGAAGTTCTAAGTTACATTATTAATCGATTGGAACTATCCATCCATCCATCCATTTTTTGTTCACCTTTGTCCCTTAGTGGGGTCGGGAGGGTTGCTGTTGCCTATCTCCAGCTAACGTTCCGGGCGAGAAGCGGGGTCACCCTGGACAGGTCGCCAGTCTGTTGCAGCGATTGGAATTAATTTTATTCTAATAAAAAATTAATCAACAATATATTGTAAGCCGATTATTTGCTTGCATCCCTGAAATGAATTTAATTGTTTTTTTTTTTAGACGTGCCTGTCAGAACCTCAACATCTTGGTTGAATGAACATGGTTTCTAAATCTTAATCTGCTGGGGGTATGAATAGTTTTGAGATTACCTGTAGCTACTACAGTGCAGTTTTGCACAGCAGTATACACTCCTGATCAAAATCTTAAGACCAGTCAAAAAATTGCAAGAATTTGCATTTTGCACTATTGGATCTTAAGAAGGTTCTAAGTAGAGCTTCACAATGTTAAAGGAAAAAATCAGTGCAAGAGACAAGAACTTTTGAGCGGGGAATTTTCTGGAAACTGCATTTACACTCAAACATGATTTTTTCAGCTGATCAAAAGTTTAAGACCATAGTCTTTAAAAGCCAAAAGCTGTGCAAAAATCTGGATTCCATGTCATTTTCTGTCAAGTCTTTACACTGTCAAGACCTCCTGATGGCAAAAGCAAAAAGCTCACTGACTTTGAACGTGGTAGGATTGTTGAGCTGCATAAGCAAAGCCTCTCACAACGTGCCATTGCTACTGAGGTTGGTCGCAGTAAGACAGTCATTTTGCATTTTTTTAAATGATCCTGAGGGTTATGGAACAAAAAAGTCAAGTGGTAGACCCAAAAAAAATTTCACCAGCTCTGAGCCGCAGGATCCGATTGGCTGTCCGTCAAGACACGGGATGATCCTCTACCCAAATTAAGGCCATTACTGGTGCTGACTGCAGCCCAATAACCATCAGACGGCATCTGCGAGAGAAGGACTTCAGAAACAAAAAACGTCTTCAAAGGCCACGTCTTCTTCAACGCCACAAAATTGCCCGTTTTGACTTTGCAAGGGTGCACCAAACATGGGACATCGAAAGGTGGAAGAAAGTTGTCTTCTCTGATGAGAACAAATTTAACCTTGATGGTCCTGATGGCTTCCAACGTTACTGGCATGACAAGGAGATCCCACCTGAGATGTTTTCTACACAGCACAGTGGTGGGGGCGCCATCATGATTTGGGATGCGTTTTCCTTCAATGGAACAATGGAGCTTCAGGTTCTGCAGGGGCGTCAAACAGCAGCTGGCTATGTGGAGATGTTGCAGCGGGCATCCCTCATGACTGAGGGCCCTCGTCTGTGTGGTAATGATTGGGTTTTTCAACAGGACAATGCTGCCGTTCACAATGCCTGCCTGACAAGGGAGTTCTTCCAAGAGAATAACATCACTCTTTTGGACCATCCTGCATGTTCCCCGTATCTAAACCCAACTGAGAACATTTGGGGATGGATGGCAAGGGAAGTTTACAAAAATGGACATCAGTTCCAGACAGTGGATGCCCTTCGTGAAGCCATCTTCAACACTTGGAGCAACGTTCCCACTAGCCTCCTGGAAACACTGGCATCAAGCATGCCTAAACGATTGTTTGAAGTCATCAACAAGAATGGTGGAGCTACTCATTACTGAGTCCTTTTTTTGACACTTTGATTTCTGTTTTGGGGGGTTTTGTTTTTTTTTTTGATCAGCTGAAAAAATCATGTTTGAGTGTAAATGCAGTTTTCAATTAATTCCCCGCTCAAAAGTTTTTGTCTCTTACGCTGATTTCTTCTTTTAACATTGTGAAGCTCTACTTAGAACCTTCTTAAGATCCAATGGTGCAAAATGCAAATTCTTGCAATTTTTTGGTCTTAAGATTTTGATCAGGAGTGTATGTTAAGCATATTCACCTTTGTATGTTTTTTTCTAGGTTTTATTCAAGATTGACATTTCTGTTATTGGTTCCATTATATAAAAATCCTCTATTGTTATGGTTCAACCAAGAACACATGACTGTAGCTGATTGTTAAACTGAACACTTTCTACCAGTTCAGACTTATTTTAGAACTTTTACTAATATACCTTTTTAATGCCATCTTCTCCTCAGAGAGAAGAAAATGTCTCGAACCAGTGCTCTGAAGGTTCTGGACCATGCTATGATTGGGCCCGAGGGAGCAGATAACTGCCATAAATTTGTGGATGTCCTGGGCTTGCGGACCATCTTTCCACTTTTTATGAAAACCCCAAAGAAGATGAAGAAAACCGGTACTTCAGAGAAAGAGCATGAAGGTCAGTCAGTAATTACAGAATGTGGCAGTACTAACATGATTTCTTTACAAAGGCCGCAGCCAGCTGCAAAGCTACAGCCCTGCTGTGACCTCTTCAAACTGCATGACCCGCTGGATAAAATGGCAAAGGCTACCATTTTTTTCTCTGGGTCATGTCGATTTCTGTGTATGACTGAGTCCGTAGTTCTTCTCTTATGCAACACTCTGTTTCCTGAGGCATTAAATAAGAGGAAAAACAAAAAAAAAAAAACTTTAAAAAGTGAGTCTCAAAAAGAGCAACATGCCACTAAACGGGGTATGTGAAGGTGCTTGAAATCCTTGAAAATGCTTGAATTTCCATTGGATGTTTTCAGGGTGTGGAAATGTGTGGTTTCTATTTAAAGTCCTTAAAAATGATTGATATTCAAGCTACACCGTTTTGTAATAAAGTCCAATCTAACACTTGAGTGAAAACCTAAATTTGGAAAACATTGTTTATAGTTGAAATCAGATATTTTCATACACATGATAAACAGAGACATAATTTTTTTCCTCACTCTTTGAAGTTAAATCAGAATAAACTTTATTGTTTTAGGTCTGTTAAAATAACCAAAATTCTTTCTATTTGTTAAATGACAGAAAACGTTGTGAGAACATTACTTGGGAGATATTTTTTGTAACCTTGCCTGTTTATTGTGTGAAAGCACAATAAACACTATATGTTTGGATTGTTGCAATTAGGGCTGAAACGATTCCTCGAATGATTCGAGTACCTCGATTACTAAAATATTCGTTTACAACAGCCCTAGTTGCAATGTAATGAATATTTATTATCCCTAATAGCTTATTAATCTGTGTAATTGAAATAAATGCTAGCTTATATTTTGTACATTAAACAACATTATTGAAATGGGGGGATTTTCTTTGTTAAAATAGTCTTTTGTTCTCCGACCTGTCCATATCGGGGGTGTGAGAGAGACATTTCAAAACATTGCATTTTGTTTTATTTTAGTTGATGTTGTCCTTGCTGTAGGGTGTATAAGACATGAGGCAGTATTTCTTTTAGTTCTTTGGTTTTGTTTCATCTTCAGAGTGTGGTGCTGGAATAGTTTGAAAACGTAAAAATGCTTGAAAAGTGCTTGAATGTTACTGTGGGAAAAGTGAACAAACCCTGACTAAAATGAGTGGATTCTCAGTAGCTGGCCTGAAATCCTGCAACAGGTCATAATTAGGTGCTCTAGCCAGTGAATTGCGAAACGTTTCATACAACCGCTGCAGTTTTCATCGCATCTGTTTCTGATATTTAAGTGCAGTAAGTAACAGTGAAAACTCAAATAAACTCTGTCCTGTGCAGTCTAAGGAAGCTTGACTGCCTTTTATTTCCATTTAAATATGAAAGCACTCTGCACTTGATCTAAATCTCCACGAGCGCACCACTTCATCCATTCTGCCTTATGTTCTATCGCTTATTATTTCGCATAAAATTTTTATTTGTGTTCAAAATTAATTGTGCATAAATTTTTAATGAGCTCAGACCTTGATCTCTGGTATTGAATCACATATTTCATCAGTGGGGGACCCTGAAGCTGAATACTTTAATCTTTTCGATCTAATACATTTCACTGTTTTAATGACAGCGGATTCTCTGTTAGTTTTTTAATAAATGTTTAACCTGAAATGACAGTTAAAGTTTCCATTCAACATAACTATAGTTTTGCAACCTCTACAGGGTAAAGATTGGGGTTTTTTTTGGTTTAGCACCGCCTCAGTGCGGTTTGCATGTAGACATAGTGAAGATGACTTGTGAAGTTTTAAATTGAGCCTCAGATTGGGGTAGAAAAGGGATTTAAACAACTTCAAACATAGTTGTTGGTTAGACGGGCCTGAGTGAGTTGAGACTGATCTACTGGGGTTTTCACACACAACCATCTCTAAGCCTTACAGAGTTATCAGAAAAGAGGAAATGCAGTTGTATGGCAGACAATGTGTTGTTGATATTAGAGAGTAATGGAACAAGTTAGGATGACGTAATTGTAAGTAAAATTCTTACAATTAAGACTGTGCAATGTGTTATTAAAATCTCAAGTTTAAAGGAGGATATTTGAACAAAGACCACCAAAACTTAAATGATGTTATGAAGTAGACTTTAAACTGTGCTAGAAAAGATTTGTAAAGATTCTTTTGTCATTTTAAACATATAGATATATGATTAATATGTTGCATGTTATACTCCTACTTATTTTACGACTGCTGTGGCCTTAGGCATGAGAACTGAGAGTATAATGCAGATTGTTGAGTAGGATTTCGGGAAAGCATGAATCTGTCCTATCTTTAATCAGCTGTTCAGGCTTTTGGTCGTGTTGTAACACCTAACAGATCTTACAAACAACTTCAACTTAACAGTGGAGGCAATCTTTTGGGATTACAGAATTGTACCTGTTGATATTGCAATGTCTAAAATATAAGTAGAGATTAAATCCGGTCTCAGTGTTTAATCAATCTAAAAAGCTTAATGTGTTAATATTACATAATGCAGATTAATGGCATTACCTATTTTGACCTAAAAGCTTCTCTGCTGCAGAGGGTTACCTTGTTCACAGCAAGGTAACCGCGGTCTTGTACTGCGGTCAGCAATG
>NW_006800399.1:211519-235500 GCF_000485575.1 Poecilia formosa | reverse complement strand
TTACCTGCTATCTGCTCCTCCATATGTCGTTTTTACTGCAGTGAGCCTCGATGTAGCCAAACTCCGTCAAGTATGGCGTTGTTTTTATGTCGTATTAGCTTCGTTGTGTTGATGCATTTTGACCTGCTTCAATTTTCCGCCGCAACACTCAAACTTCCCCATTCACTCAGTGCGTTATAGTTACACATCTTAGGATTTGTTGCTGCGCGTTTGCGCAGAGTGAATGAAAGAGGAGACCAGCTGCACAGGCAGGCTGGAAATGAGATGATCGGTATCGGCAACAAGAACCAATGATTGCCGATCACCGATCATGCACTTTTTCACGAAAATCGGCCCGATTATGATCGGTGACCGATCGATCGGCACACCTCTAGTTAATATTACATAATGCAGATTAATGGCATTACCTATTTTGACCTAAAAGCTTCTCTGCTGCAGAGGGTTACCTTGTTCACAGCAAGGTAACCGCGGTCTTGTACTGCAGTCAGCAATGCAGAGTCACAAACATGAGTGAAAAGATGAACAAGGAGAGTCAGACTGGTGAGCTTAGACAAATTTTGCTTTAAAAGACGCAGCAGTTAGAGGGGGCACCCCGTATGCAGAGCCGATAGACATCCATGTGGCCATCCCAAGTTTGAGTCTCGTCTTTGGTTCCTGCGGTTTATGTCTATCTCCATTAAACACAACATTTAAATTTTTGGATAAAACCAGGATAGTGTGTAGATTACTTATTGCAGCGGTGAATTATCCTTCCTCCAAAGCACAGCAAGCTTACACTTAACATTTCTAAATTACTTTTGAAACAAAAATACTTATTTTAAACCTTCCTGAATATGAAAACATAGAAAACTGACTGAAGGTTTTGGTTTCAGATAATTAAAGATTTTCTTAAGCATTTTTAGAAACTTGCATTTTACGTTCTAAGCTTACAAAGTTAAGCTTAGTGATTAATGTTGATTAATCAGACGCATTCTTTTTAATCGATTGAGATAACTAAATACAATCTGAAATGTGAAATGAATAAACAAGATAAAGCTGTGCACTCATTTATCTGCATCTTTACTTCTACAATATGACGTCTGCAGTCACTGGCTCCAATCTTGACTGACTTTCCCGTCTGTCCCCCTGAACCTCTCATTTCGGAGTGAGAGATCGGAGGTGCAAACTAGAAGAAAATAAAAATAGGCAGAATCTTTTTCATCTTAGGATTTTTTTGTTTTGTTTGGCTACATTCAAAACACGACAGGCTTTCCTCTCTTTCTTGTCCATGTTAATTAAGTTTCATCAGTCTGGCTAGGTTTCTCAGCTCTGCAGAGGAAAACAAATTGTCTGCCTTTGTGTCACTTATCACCCAGAGACTCAATGAATTAACCTTTGAACCCGTTAAGCAGCAAGATGAACAGTATGGAAGATAACTCTGCCTGGCAGTGAAAACCTTTTGCACCCCTGTCGTATGTGCTGAAGGCTCTGCCAAGGCAGCTGTTGGCAGGCAGGAGATTTGGAAATCCACCCACAGTGAAGTGCACACATCCTCTGGAAGGCAAGCCCAAATACCTTCTTAAGAACTGGTCAAAAATGACTTTAAATCCAGTGTGTTAGTTGGCGCCATTTGTGAAGAAGGAATACACTTGTAGTACCAGTGGTCTAGACCATGAAGGCACTGCAACAAAACGGTCACATCATTTCCATCTCGGCACTCAAGCAGTGCAGAGTAACAGATACAGACCGGATTCAAAAATAGTAATATCACTGTGCTCAGATAAAAAGTTTGTTAAATTAAATGATGACTTCCAACTCAAATATGCCATTACAATAAATACTTTTATCTGTAAATACTACAGTATATGGAGTAAATTTATTCTAAACTATTTAGAATCTGGTCATATTATGAAGCTTTCAATTTGTCTGTTAAAGCAAATATATATATATATATATTTTTAGTTATCTCAGTATCTCGATCAGTGTGGCATTATTATTTAGTAAGTTTGTATTACTGTTCTAATAATTATGAGCACTTCAAGTATTTGTATTACTGGCTATTATTTTATGTTCTCTGCAATTAGCAATTTAACCAGTATAGAATTTTCCATCACATCTCTGCTGGTTTGTCAAAGTGCCATAGGTATAATGAGATGCCTGTCAAAAGGCAAATCATACTGAGTTAACCATCCCTCTCTGTAAGCCTACTAATTGAAAATGTCATTAATCAAGGGGTTCTTCTGAATAACACAATAACACTGTAGATTAATTAACTATTGTAAGCTTCTAACAAAAGTAATTAGTAGGCAGGGACCTCTAAGTCCTTCCCCCTTTAGTCTCGTCTTTCTTTCGTATCCATTTAATTGCTCTGTATCATAAACCTCAGTGCAAAGATTGAGCCCTGCAAAGTCCTCTCTGAAACGGTCTCATTCCAAAAGACCTGAGATCACCAGGCCAGATTAGCATAAATTGAGCATAATTAATAAAGAGAATGCATGTGGAAAGAAGAAGAAGAAAAAAAAACAAAACGACAAATTACATTCAGTCGCTCGTGAGTATTCCTGTCACAATTCTGCTGCTTGTTTCTGGGGTCTCTGTTTATTGGTGTATGTACTTTGTCATTACCACTGAAATGAGATTGTGTGATGGAAATTGGTGCCAGCCGGTTGTAATATTTAGGCGGCTAATGATGCGAGTGAGTGTTTGAGGGAACAGAAGTAAACAACTAATTTACATGGCGAGGCACAATAGTCATAGTTCCATCTCCAACTCTGACTCGGAAAGGGGTTTATTTGTTTAGCTGCGTGCGTGTTCGCTGCTGCTGTTTGTGTGGAGTGAGGCCACAGAGGCCTTTGTGCTTGATGTGATTTAAATTCCATACAAACAAGCTGCAGATGCCTGTTTTGTGACCTTTCTTTTTCTAATGAACACTATAAAATAAGTAATGAGTAAGGCATACAGGCTGACGGAGACCTGTGTTACACAAAGTGTCGTATTTTAAAACTGTCGCAGTTCCTTTGAGTATTTGCATTGAAAGAGAAAGGAAAGGCCCTTCTAATGATAACAGAATGTCTCTATTAAATCGGCTCGTCATGCTGCTCCTGCAAATAAAAGCAAAGGTTGCAGGTTCATCATGAAGTTATAACAGAAATTAAAGAGGCAGTTTTGTTGTTTCTTTTATTTCTTCTCCTTTTAAATGAGCAGTATTACGTAAAAATCCACTTTGTTGTTACATCATGTTATAATGTTCTGTCACCAAAATCATACCTGGACTGTTACTGATTCTTTCATGCATGTTTGAGAAATTTTATAATCTCCATGGCAACCATTCAGCTGGGCAAATCGACTGGTTGGCCCTAGCCCCTCCTTCGAGGGCAAAGCTCCTCACAAGTTACCTTGCGCCTCTCAACTTCCTCTCTGACTAATGGTGTCACTGCCTGACTTATTAGGTTTGCAGTTTGGCTGCACCTTCTAATATTAGAGGATGGAATAATTTGGATTGAATATTTTTATTCACTAGAAGAAATTAAAACCATGTTTCAGTTTCTTTCCACTTCAGTCGTCAAATAAATCCCAAAGTACCGTATTTTCCGGACTATAGAGCGCACCTCACTATAAGCCACACCCACAAAGTAAAAAAAAAAACAAAAACAAACAAAAAAACTGGAAACATACATATATAAGCCACACCGGGCTATAAGCCGCTGGTATCTCCGCCACTCTCAGTTTTCCACAAGGAAGCAGCATAGGGCTGCATCCTTCATAAATCTGCTATTAAGGACGCAGCCCTGCGTCTCCAACGCTGAATCATGGATTCGTTCACGCCGAGCTTACATGCAGCGGCTATCGATCTGTACTGCCAGATCGATAGCCTTCAACTTAAAAGCTGCATCATATGAGTTTGAAAACATTTCTCCTTCGTGCCTGCTGCTAGCATGTGCTTGTTCTAAATGAAAATCAACACTTTCTTCTTTGATTTCCAATTTCGACTTCCAATGATTCACTTCCTCGTGGTTGAAAAAAAATCCACAGAAAAGCCGCACTGGGCTACAAGCCGCATGGTTCACAGCGTGGGAAAAAAGTAGCGGCTTATAGTCTGATAAATACAGCCCAATGAAGTTGTTGGTTGTAATGTGACAAAATACAAAAAGGTCAATGGGTATGAATATTGTTGGCACCCTCTTTACATTGTTAGGTGTTTTACCTCAGTAGGGAAACATGGTGATCGGAATTTAGTAATGAAAAATTAATCACACAGTTCAATCAAAAACTAATGAAACGCATCTCTCACTTAATTGTTGCCTTCCAGTACTGATTGCCTTTTACCACAGATTCACATCAGTAACATTCTACATGATGCAAATTTGATTGGAATCTTTGTTGACAGAGTTATGTAATGTAATCCTATTATAAGTTTGTTTAGTAGGAAGGCTTTGTTGTTAGATCCTTGTGTAAAGATGCATCTTATTAACATCTTGTTCAAGCTTAAAGCTTCCCTGCTGTGAGGATTCATCATGTTTCATCTCCATGAACGTGAATGAAATATGCTGTGGCATATTTATATGTTCAGTTTTAAAATGTTTAATATTCTGTGCAGAATAGTTAGAAGAAATGTATCCCTCAGTTGGAAACATGAGTTTATTAGCTCCAACTGTTTTATTATGAGCTATATATAATGTACGGTTGGTTTTTGAAGTAGCACATTACTCATCTGGGATACATTTACAATCTACTTTTTATTTCCTAAGAATATTTAAACTTCTAACACTAAGGCAATGTAAATTGTGCTAAGAAGCCTGAGGTGTTTTCATTTTTTCTAAACAATGTTTAAAGCCAGTTGTGTTTGCAACTGTAGACCAGACTACAATATTCAATATTTCCTTTTTTGAGGAATAAAATATGTATTTTCACCAGTGCTGTTCTATTGCCAGACCAGGTTTGGTCCAGATGTTACATCTTAATTATATCTACTAGGTGAAGGTAAATAAATGGGTTTGTCTCCTACAGCCAGAGTCAGAGAGTGTCCAGATGTTATGCCTTAAAATGTCTGTTTTTCATCTCCCTCCAGTGCATTCATTGCTGGATTGCAGTGCAGAATGAGAATGTGTGCATACAAACTATAAGACTAAACTTGTTGTCTCTGCAAACAGAATATCAGCCATCTCATTTATAAATGCTGTTTTATGTGGATTGATAGTTCTGATTACTTGTTGGTGTTTGAAACTAACCTGTGACTTGGGAGAAAATTTAGAACTTGTTCATAACCATAAGCCTATTTTAACAAAGTTTATTAAGTCCCACTGCAGTTTTCTAGTCAGTCTTAGATCTTTAAAAAGACTGACATGAAAATTCAGATTTTGTCCAAAAAGTCGTTAAATATAGCAACAAAGTCACTAAGCTGGCAGCAGTGGTGGGAAGTAACGAAGTACAAGTACTTTGTTACTGTACTTAAGTACATTTTTTGTGTATCTGTACTTTACTTAAGTAGATTTAATAATGGATACTTTCTACTTTTACTCCACTACATTTTACAGTAAGTATCTGTACTTTCTACTTCACTGCATTTCTACAAAACTGTCGCATTACTCGTTACATCCAAATCGCATTGGGCTTTTTTTCCATTAAAATGTGTTCAGGGACTTAAGGTGGCGCCATAAAATCCAAGCAATAACGTGACTTACGCGTGTCTGTTGTCACCCATCGCTTCCCCCTTTCACTCGCACGCGGAGCTCCAAGACATGCGCAGTGGTTTTCTTTGAGCGGGAGAAGATGTCTGTGTGATCGTCAGTAATATAATTCCGCTACATAAATCATAAGATATGACGACATGTAAAATCAGCAGCGCTTCGTCCAACTTATAGCGTTACTGATGTGTTGTTAGCAAAGCTAGCTGTACAGAGACACATATGTTGCATCTGCGATGAAAAAAAGTTGTCACTCATGCGCTGAATTATTGTGTGGAGGTGTTGACTGACATGTTGTGTATATCGGACAATGCTGTGACCAAAGTCTGCTATTCGTTCGACATTCACGAACGATCCGATTCTTTTGGACGTATCTTTACTAAGTCCTATATGACTGAAGCTTCACTGAGAGCCATTCTTTTGTTCTTGTAATGCTCTGGTACACTGCAGTAGCTATTATTTTATTTCCTTAAAAAAATATGGGGCAGACAGGGTGAGAACAGTCACGGTGCCCCTTCTGCTTGGTTATTTCTTGCTTGTTGCGCCTTGGACAGTGTTCATAGTTGAGCGTTGTTTACCGTTAATGCATTGCATTAATTGCTATGTTTAATAGTGCAGATAGTGGTGGTTTCTGACATGGGCAGTATGGGCAACTGCCCAGGGCGTTATTTTTTTAGGGATAGTAGGAGACCTTTGCGGATTGTAGCACAGAGATGAAAGCAAAGCAGAATGAAGAAGAGCTTGAATTGATACTGGTTAAATTTATTTCTGCTCTAAGTATTTAATATCTAGGTGTTTTTATGGGAATCTGGATCTTTCAGATCAATTTCAGAAGCAGTTTTGATAGGTACACTTAATTTTATTCTGTCATGTAGTGCGGGATGCTGGTCTTGGTCTTGACTTGGTCTCGGGTTCGGTGGTCTTGACTACAACTCTGCTACGTGGCACCTTGGTTCCATGTCCTCCCCCCACCCACCCTCTTTCCATCCCCTTTCTGTTGGATTTCTTTCAAAATAAATGCCACTAGTGGCAAAGAAAAAGCGAAGTTCATGCTAAGTTAGGACAGGAGACGAGATGTTTCCATTCCTGAAATTATGATGCATAGAATCACATATCTAAGTCTAATCTATGTTACAGAGTAAACACAAATAAAACATGCTTTATCTGTGGCATTGTTCAATAAAATGATGTATTAAAATTAAATATGATAGGTTCACTTAATGTTATTGTATTAGTGATTAGGTAAAGCATTCAGCAAGTACTTTTAATACTTAAGTATTTTTAAAAGGCAGTACTTTTTTACTTTTACTTAAGTATAGATGTTAATGTGGTACTTTTAAGTTTACTAAAGTACATTTTTGTCTGTGTATTTGTACTTTTACTTAAGTACATTTTTTGAGTACTTTCTTCACCACTGGTTGGCGGCAGTGGGGACCATAGTTAACCAGAGACGTGACGCGTTGAGCGGGTCTGTCAGTCAGCCATTTGTCACTGCAGAGAGAAGGTGGCTGATTTCCAGAGCTTTGCTGAGATAAGATCAGTGATTAAGATCAGTTTCTCATCCAAAAATTGTCCAGTCACTGATCTTCCAAAATTAAGGAAATCAGAACTGATTTATCGGTGCATTCTTAGAACTAAATGGTGTAATGATTCACATTCCTGATCTACTTAGTGATCAACTAGCCATCTGGGAATAAAATTTCAGTTCTCCATGAGAGCCCCCAAAGAGTCAAATAATTACTGACCTTAAATTAATCAGAAAGTAGGTTGTGCCGTCATTTTCTCTTTCAGCTAGAAGCAAGCGGCGTGTAGTTATTTCCTGGTTCCTAAAAAGTGCTTCCCTATACGAGAGTCCTCCAGCAGACTGCCAACATTTTTTACTTTATGCTTATCGGTGATGCTTTGAAAGTTCAACAGAATAAAATAAAGAGTTTATGTTGGAGCCAAAGCTAATTGTTGCTCCCCTGTAGCGCTCCAGAGTTTAATCTTCACTTGGTGTCGTTAGTGTAATGGTCCAACATCACTTCCACTGCTCTAAATGTTTGCACACAACACACAACCAAGATCTGTCTTGTATTTTCACCTTTTCAAAACTGAAATGTCTCTAAAGCACAGCGTGCTCATTGCACCAGCTCCAGTTCTATAACAAGCTCCACGTTTGTTGAAGCTTTAAGGATCCTACCAAATCACGACACATCATGCACCAGGAGTAATGGTAGATTTTATCATTTAGTTTCCACCTTGTGAAACAGGTTAAACAGCTAAACCAAAGGTAATAATATGAGTTTGGTTAATTCAAACTCAAATTAGAAAAGTCCATCAGGAATATCTCCCGTGGTTTCATTTTCTTGTGCATATTTTAATTTGTGCATGAACAATTTTGGATTGAATATTTAGGGAAAAAAGGAAACTATTTGGTGATCTGTTTTTACAGCCGTCTTTTTCACTTCTGCTGTTTAGAAACTGATAATTTCATTAAAAAAATCTGAATTTTAGGACAATGTTTTTTTTGTGCACTGAAGAAAAACATATTTTTCTTGCTTTATTGTATTATAATTCAAACACAAATCCCTCCCTCACAGTCTTATTGGTGACATTTTGTTATTAGTTTGACAAATTTATCAGGCCACAAAAAACGCTTCCCCAGTAGTACTGTAAGATCTATTTATTAATCAGTTGGATAAGAAATGAGTAAGTTGCCTTTGTGAACACTGAGTTGCGACTGAGTCATTTAATCTCTAATACTTTATTCACCTTGCTGTACCAAATCAGCTTCAACTACATTACTTTTTTATTGCCACTTAATCCAAACCAATTTCAATTTCAAGAAGCCGTTTTATTCAGCTTAGATCTTCTCTTTGGTGCTCACAACCCACTCATGCTTCCACTGCTTCACAAACCTCAGAGGAGCAGTTTCTGTGGAGTTTCCAGGTCTTTGGAGAGAACATTCTGCAGCCAGCGATCGATAGCCCCCCTGAGCGGGGCATGGAGGTGCTGACATCAATTACCAGTTGGATCAAGTTGATAAAGTAGTGTCCTTTTGGAAATGGCAGCTGGCCTCCTTGTCTCTTTGCACAAGAAAGATCATGTTCTACAGTAAAATAAGGGGCCCTTTCACCAGGCTGACCTATTCAAAACCAAATCACCTTTTTCCCGTCTTGCTGTCAAAAAGATTCCTAAAGAGTATCTGACATGACCTTGAGATTGAGATTCTTTACAAGAGAGTTACCAGGGACCAAAATGTAAACATCCATAGACTGCGCAATATATAATAACTCCCCAATGTGTAATAGTTTAATAAAATTGGGCTTCAGAATGAAATAAAACAAAAATAAAACCTTATGATGTAATAACTGGCCTGGAACCCTTGAGCTCATTCTGCAATACTTTCTACTGCTTATGTAATAACATTACATTTATTACAAAATGCTGAGGTAACGCTTTTTTAGAAATAATTATGTGATAATGCTCCACATTATTATTATTATAATACTTCTGCTAACGATCATGTTGTAGGTCCTATGTGCATTTAAATATGGAGGACCAAAACCGACATAATAAGAAATAAAAGCATAAATATATATTTAGTTTTCCCTTTTCCTTACACATGAGTTTTCGTCAAGTAATGTATTTTCTTTTTCATTTCCCCTAAACATGCGTTTTTGTCAATAAAAATAGATATTTTGCTTTGTCTTTTTTTTGCTTCTCCCTTCTCGCTGTTTTTCTGCTGCATCATTATGTTAATGAGGAGAGCTGCCTTCTATGTGTTCTATTGGCCAATAGAGCTTTGGAACCAATGTCACTGCGTGAGACGTTGTGGGGCGTTTAGGTGCAGTCACTCGGTGCCATCTTTGCAGGCCACAGACCAAAACAAACTTTTTTTAGAAATAATTATGTGATAATCCACAATAAAACCTGGTGGTTTTATTGTGTTACCGACTGCAGTGAAGTGAACCTCCGAGCGCTGAGGACGGAGCTCGAGAACAGCTAGCCGAAATTAGCATTCATAAATCGGATCAACCTTGAGCTAAACGCTGCTTGCTCAGCGGATATTGGAATATCCAACTCGAAACTAACTAAATTGCAGTCGGCAACACAACAAAACCACCAGGATAAAGTTTGTTTTGGTCTGTGGCCTGCACAGATGGCACCGAGCGACTGATCCAGTGACGTTGGTTCCAAAGCTCTATTGACCAATAGTAGACATAGGAGGTCATGGAGGGGCTGCTGCCTCTTTATTGCTTATTTAATAAACTCCAAAAAAAAAGTGCGTCACACGACATTCTGTTGGCTGGTGCATTTATTGACCTATATGATGGGAATTCTTAGTTTCTAGTCAATATTTAAGCTGCCAAACATTGATCAAAAGCGATCAAGTTGTGATTTCTACTGTTGGACCAGCGCAATTCATCTCGGTTGTTTTGAGAGTTTTCTTGGACCAAGTTGAGTTTATTTGCCAGTTTGTTCTGGAAATCTTGTTTTTCAGTATATAGACAGTACTGTGCTGCGGTAGGTTTCCATCATTTGTTCAAGCTTCAAATCTGTTTATTTTTACTTAAGATAGTGGTATCCTCTCTCTCTCTCTCTCTCTCTTTTTTTTTCTCTCTCTCTCTACCCCCCCCCCCCCCCGCCCAAAAAAAAAAAAATCTGTGAAAGTCATTTTAATTTCCACCAAGTGTGTTGCAATAAACTGATTACCAAAGTGTGACCTCTTCACATGCTGCTCAAATAGCAGATGTCCCAGCATGTTGTGTTGAATGATTTTTCTCAAAGATTATTTGATGCATTGAAAATAATCTCACCAATTAAAGCTAAAAAACATAGTGGAATGTACAGTATTTATTCTTGGCTCAAAAATTTTAATGATAATTAGACATAACTTGTGGTGTTTCTCTTTCCAGTCTTGTCATCCACTCAGGATTTTTACACCTGAGCCACATTAACCTGGTTTTACACACTGAAACACACTCTCCTAGACCGACGTGTAGGCACACACTAAAACATTGCATCTGGAATCAAACCTGCAACTTTCCATTGTTTCAGATGGTTGAATAACTGAAATAATAGAACATAAACAATAAAAATCTTTGATGTTGAGCTCATGAGTCTATTTATTTAATAATATAGCTGAAAAAATGCCATTTGAATTGAAAATATTGCTTTCTTATCCATATATTTGTCATAATTATAAATATATGATTAAAATGCAATTAATTGTATGTAATTGATTACAAACCCTGCAGTTAATTCAATTAACCCGTTCCAATATTAATATCTGTATTGTTCCTGATATTGAAAAAAATTCCAGATCAGGCTTTGTGACAATTCAGTTTTTCCCTTAGTTTATCTTTCCTTGTTGCTCTTCTGACCCCTTTGAAAAAAAATGTTTGTTGCAGTTTTTACGTGGTTAGCCGAGGTAGTAAATCTATTGATTTTATCAGTATTTATTTTCCATTGGCTGTTTTTCTGCTAACTGCACTGACTGATCAAATTAAAGTTGTTTTTCCATGTTGGCTTGTGAAGCTGTTGGTGTGTTTCAGTGAGCTTCACTGGTGAAGAGTTATTAAATAAATTAGTAATTTGGTACATTTTCTTCTATGTTTAAAAAAATAAACTTTTTTTAAAGACAGTTCAGCTGATTTTCTGTATCGGATCGATATCAGCCGATACTAAACCTCAGATATTGGTATTAGTAGGCCTGTCACGATAAACGATAAATCAATTAATCGCACAATAAATTAAACCTATCAACCTCATTTTAATTATCGGCTTTATCGTCTCTTCCTGCCTTTTTTTCTTTCTCTTGATGACACTGAATGAAAAAAGGCTCAACTCCGGTGTTCTCCACTGACCCTCCCTTCCTCATTTCCTTAGTGTAATGTCCAGCGCACACGGCAGGAGTTGTCGCCGATTGTCGGCCCATTTTCAAAACCTGAGAGACACATTAGCCGACAGAAATCCTAGGTATAACGGTACCATCGGGTTCGTCGTGCCCTTTGGTGTCCAAAATAATGGCTACAAGTCCAGTTAATTTTAAAACCAGGCATTAATCAATGCTTTACGAAAATCTACCTGTGACGCATGTGGCTAGAGTCAGCGTAAAGTCCTGACTGAATGAAAATCATTATAACCTATTTATGTCACGTTAACGAAGAACAGCTGAAAACTTACCGGGTTTATCAACTGCGGTAACAATTTGGCTCCAACTCCTCTCCTTTTCATTTCTATATTCTTTGCACGAAATGTTGAATAAATATTAATGTTTCCACATATCATCTCTGATGTCCGCTGGACTTCGGGTTGCGCCGTGTCAGCTGTATATAGTATACAGACTTTATAATCTGCACTCTTTTGGTTGAATGCAGTATTTGTTTCCACTTTGGTTTTATATTTAGTTTTTATTCAAGTACGTTTTTTGTTAATGGAGACTGAGAATCCATTTTATTTTTGGTTGTTTTGTTTATTTAGTTTATCAGTTCCACTGTTATGTGTTCTTTTAAAAATAAAGTACATCTATCTATGGCAGGAAATTGCATGCATTATGTCATTTCCATTAAATCAGTGTCAAAAGGTCTTGATACAATATTATCGTTTATTGCAATAATTTTTTAGACAATCGTCCAGCAAAATTTGTTATCGTGACAGGCCTAGGTATTGGTGCTGAAAAAGTGGATCAGTGGATTCCTAGTTTTTCTATTAAATATGCAAACCTGCATTCTTTGGAGCTTAAACAGCATAATTAGATTTTGGATGACTTATTTCACAAAAATGTAGGCTTTTGTCTGATGAATTTATTGCATATGTCCCTTATGTGAGTTTTTCCTGTTTATTTCTTATGTTACGTCCCCAAGGTCTAGGGGTCCAGGGGCGGTAACATAAGATGTGTCCAGAGTAACAAGTGGAATGTAAAATGATTTATTACAAAAGAAAGTTTCACAAAACAATACAATTTAACCCAATTAATGCTAAACAAAAGGGATTAATAAACTCAAGAATGTCAAGTGCAAATTAAAGTTACAAAATGTCTTACAAGTCAATTCAAAGTAAACTGAAAATAACTAAAAGGGGGAAAAAAAGAACACACAAAGGGAGCACCAAGCCTCCCAAACAAGCTTCTAGCTTGGCAAAGCAGTCAAGCTACTTAGCAGAACAAGCAGAAACAAAATGGTTCAAAACTGCCACAGCAGTTGTACAAAATGGTTCAAAACAAACTGCCTAAAGCAGTTGCAAACATCAAACGTGGGGGGACAGCTTCACAAAGCCTCTTTCAACTAGCTGCCCCACTGGAGGAATGGATTCAGGAGTCTTTTATATGGTGCAGGTGGGCCTCATCAACGTCTGATTGACTTGTAATCCTCTGCTGGTCCAATGGCGTAGCCGCTCCCCTGCAGCCTTCAGGCAGCCAATCAGGAAGGTGTGCTCTCACAGCTGAACCTGCATAACAAAAAAGGGAACCTGCACAGCCTCAAAAGGCCAGGGGCCGTAACGCATGTTTTTACCTCAGGTCTGTGCTTTTAAATCCTCCTGACTGCTGTGTTGTGTATTGTTCCAGTGCACTTTCTCCTCTGTTTCTACTCACACTCTTACTCTTGATGGATCTTTGTGTCTTCTGAACCTACTGATGGCGGCAGGTGTTACAGTCCTTAGTTTTCTCAGCTCTCATGTCTTGTGAGTAAAGACGCTGCGGGTCACGGGAGGATTGCACAAAGGAAGCCGACAGCAAACAAGACCCCCTTTTAAAACACAGAAACGGGATTGATTCATGCACTCCTGTTGCTTAGCAACTGCAAAGCCTCATTGAGAGAGAATATTGACCTCTTGTTGATAAAGTCCAATTACATTTTTCTGCCTTCGCTTTGTATATATCTAGAGATTTTTACAATGTCATCCCCTGACTGCCTCCCTAGTGTGTGCACCGCATTTCCATTCAATATCTTGGAGAAATATTGTGCTATGATTGCCACCTGCTCCGGGAGCTGCTGACTAAAAGGAGATGTGAATATGATCCTTCTTGAGCATGAGTAACAGGGGGTTTCAATATGTTTGTGTTGCTAATTTAGTCAATTAACATGTCTGCAGATCTTCTGCGCCTTCAATAGCCCCAAAGCTGCCACAAACATATTTCTATCACCGCAAGAAACATCATTCAGCCTCGGCCAAAACTGCTACACATTCCAGCAGGCTCCGAAATGAAAATCGATTTCCAAAATTTCATTTACATTTTCTTCTACTCTTGCTCTAAGCTAGCTCTGTGCTGTAATTTCAAATGATCAGATGCTAATCAGGTTGCTGCTTCTCAGGGCTTTAGCTTATAATGTGCTTTACGTTTTTTTATTTGGTCAGAATTGAAACATGTTGATTAAAGTTCAAGCACTTTTGTGTTGTGCGCTCATTTCTCTGTAATCTACTATGTTTTTAGATGTAATTAGCCTCCATACACTGTTGGTGGGACTTGAGATGCTTGTTGTTCACAGCATTACTTTTAACTCTTCCTCAGAACACATCTGCTCCGTCATCGCTTCCATGCTGAGAAACCTCAAGTCCCAGCAGAGAACCAGACTCCTCAACAAGTTTACAGAAAACGACTGTGAAAAGGTTGGCTGTTCTCTCGTTCCTTTTGACGTCTTTTGATTTATTTTAAGATATTTTTCATCCTTACTCCTTCTGTGTTTTTTTGTTTTGGACTCACTTCTATTCATTGAAATTCAAACAAAGTTTTTATTTATTTTTGTTGCACTGAAAGCTTTAGTGAAATTTGTCTCTCTGCTCCATTCAACCATTTTCTTGAGTTTGTCTCCTATGCAGATAGACAGACCTGTCCAGGCCCCTTTTCTATTGAAATTTATTCAGTTGAAAATGTACACCTGCATGAATATAAGTATGTGGTTAGGTAATCAAATTTAGCTGAGTCAGGCAATGATTTGTGCATCATTTAGGAAAATTACACTATTCACATTAAGTTAAGGTAAACTTCTGGAATAAGTAAACCCTTCACACCACACAGATGTTTTGCCATGAAAGCAGGATGTTTAAGCAGAAGCATGCAATCACCATTTAATGTGTTCTTGCATTATTTATCCATTTCTATTATATTACTAAAAATGGTCTCAAAACAACAATATTATCGTTTATCACAATAACTTCTTGTATAATTTATCATGACAGGTCAGTGTACAGAAATATTGTTTGTCTATTCAAAAGTTTAGAGAAGGTTGCATGAAGTTCATTATTAAAGGTTTTAGTCCATTTTAGGTTCAACATGGCTACTTTTGAGAGTAGCCATGTTGAAATGTTTGTACCTCTGAAGTGACTAGTATGTCTCCTTGGATTATTGTCCAGTTTTGAGCAAGAAGTTTAATTAATGTGAATTGTGCCTTTTAATCTTTTATCAGCTGTTTGTTTTGTTTAAAACAACTTGGTGGTTTCAGGTGGTCTGCCCACATGAAAGCTCAAAAACAAGCTTATTCTTGCTAAAGGTAACAACAAGCAGCTTAATGTTTATTTCCATTAGATGGAGCCACATTGACTCTCATTTAGATTGATCCTAAAAAGATGCTAAATTGAAACATTCAGATGGAAAAACTCATTTATTTTGGAGTTTCTTTGCTGTATTTATCAAGAACATTGAGTCTGTTTAGAGCACAATGAAGTATTAAGGATATGAAGACACAGCTCACTGTCAGAAAACTCAGTCACAGGTCATAGGTCAATGGTAATGACCTAAAACTAATTTTACTCAAGAATAGCTTAGAGAACAAAATAAAATAATTTTCCTCAGCCTAGCTTGAGCCCAAATCTATCGAATAACAATGGAAAGACTTTCCTCCCTTCCAGTCTGAGACAGCGTGAGCATTTTGTTCATGAAAAGAAGACCATGGACTGAAATGCCATGTCAGTGGAAAGTCCAGCTGGAAGTGACTCCGGCAACCATTAATTATCGTTATCGTGACAACGATGAGTCATAATTGTTATCGTAATAAGGAAGTTTTCACAATAAATGCTAAAAGATACTGTACCATACTAAGCTTAGGCATATTTTAAAAATAATAAACATATGATTGAACCAGAGACTTAATGTGATCATCTAAAGTAAAACCAGAATCAAAACTAACTCTAAGGGCTCCTGATGAAAGACTTGGCAGAAGAACCAACAGTTTCCATTATTAGAGCTGCAAGCTTTATTTTTATCTTAATTTATTTGGAGAGACTTTTTAGCCAGCCAACGTTTTACACAATCTAAGTACTTTTTTAATTATATGCGTCTATCTTGTTTCGCCTCTTTGCTCCCGTTCTTTGCTTTCTAATCTCACGCCATCGTTCTTCCGTCCAACGCTTCCTCATTATATCTTCAGGTTGATCGACTGATGGAGTTGTATTTTAAATACATGGAGGCTGTTCAACAGGCTGATAAGAGGATCGAAGGGGAGAAACATGTAAGAGCCATCTTTTTATCCTCCCTCCTTACTGATCTAGTCTTTCTGTTAACTTTTGATGCACTGTTTTCATGTTGAATCAGTTGAAGTGACGGATTCACATAAAAATCTCTTTACTTAGAAGATTAAAGGAGAAAAATAAAGCTGTTATTAGTCCCATGAAAACAAGTCCAGGGACTTTGTTGTAGCTGTTATTTGTAGTGTTTTCAATTGTTTCCCTTATTACATTTTGTGGCATTATGACCTCAAACTTCATGTATTTTATTAGGATGTTTTTGCAAAAGAGCCACACAAAGTTCTGCAAACTGAGAGGTCGGAGAAAAATGATTGTCTTAATAAAAGGGGCAGTATCATGAAATTGACTTTGTTTTAGCTTTACATCATGTTATGCTGTTTCCTCATGTGGAGTGTTGCTCCACTTCTTCCAAATGTTTGGGTTTAATATGCTGTAAATGAGACTTCCCTTGGCTTCTGGAGAAGTTTACGTGGTTATGAATACTTTTGCAAATTATATCACCTGCAGACGTCCACAAATGAGAACTAACCCGAGTCATCATTCATTCATTATTGATTCAATTAAAGCTTCAGAAGTACATTATAGATGCAAACAATGTTGTGAAATTAATTTGAAGTAAATGTCATCTCCTTTCTAGCATTGTGAAGAAAAAAGACCAAAAACCAACTGAACATAATTTACAGAAGAATGAAACGTTTGATAAGTGTCTCTGTGGAAATCGGACAGTTTGATGGAGGAAAAGTGTCCAGGCAGAGAATACGAGTGCAAAAAGTGTTAAAAGAGCTTCTTCTCTCCAGTAATGTAGAGAGACCGGAAGAAAGTCACAGAAACACTGTAAATACTGGATGGGTGGGTGAAATGTGGAAAAAAATAAATTAAAAGAAAATAAGTGATGCAGCTAGAGTGAAAGGGGAACGGCGAAGTGGAAGGAGGCGTGGGTGGAGACAGATAAGTGAGAGATTCCTATCTAAAGATGACAGAAGATTAATTTCTCAGACAGACAGCGTGGTAAGATTGCCAAGAAAAGGCCAGACAGTTTGACATTCTCCTCTCCTCCTCCTCCTTCGTTTTTTTCTTTCTCTTTTCTCTCTCCCGTTTCCCTCTGTTGCTCTCTCGCCTCCGCCTGTGGGATGGAGACAGAAGGGTTGTTCATGATAACCTGGCGATAAGGAGCGGCGTCCGCGTGTGCTGCTATCTTTAAAACCACATTGCTATAAACCACCTGAGTTCACAGCCAGACACACACAAAGCAAAAAGAAACAGAAACACATTTTACGTCATTTGAAAAAATGACTTTGGATGTAATAGTCCTAAGTATTATTATTAATCTGATTCAGCTTAACAGCAGAGTGAAAGGCTGGTAAACTACTAGCACCAGATGAATATGAAGATAATACAGAGAGTAAAGTGTTTAGTGGAGAAGATGGAGCAGAGATGAAGAGGGGATGCTGACCTCCCTGTGGAGCCGCCAAACATTTCCAGTTCATGTAGGCGGGTTGCTGTCCCTTTAAGACAGTGGTCCCCAAACTACGGCCCGCGGGCCGAATCCAGCCCGCCTCCACATTTGATCCGGCCCCCTGAACAATACCAGAGAGCATTTAGATTTTTTTTTTCATATACCGTATTTTCTGGACTATAAGCTGCTACTTTTTTCCTAAGCTTTGAACCTTGCGGCTTATAGCCCAGTGCAGCTTATATGTGGATTTTTCTTCAACCACCAGGGGGCTCTTTAGCAGGAAGTGAATCATTGGAAGTCAAAATTGGAAATGAAAGAAGAAAGCGCCCATTAAAACGGAATTAGGTTTTAATAGGGAATTGAAATTTGAGAATGTTGTTGACTGTTGACAGCTTTAACAAATATGTACAATTTTTTTTAATAAAAGTTACATATTGTGGCTTTACTTTCAGTCAAAACAAAATCAAGCAGTTAAGAAATGCATTAGCTACACAGATTGGAATGATTCTGCTTCATTTTCTTGAAGCTTCATTTCTCAAACTATATATCTTTGTATTTAATGTAATATATATCAGAGGTGTCACTGCAGTATACACAACAATAAAAATAGAGAAAAAATTTGAGACCTATTTAAGTCAAGTAGAGAAGCTTCAAATAAAGTTTAATCTTTAATCAGCTTTTCATGTTGGCATTATAGTAAATAAAAAAGAAATACTATTTTGCAAATTGTAAGTTATTCATCTCAAAGTGTGACCACCAGTTTAGGCTTTAGCATTGTCCTACTTTGTCAGTTAGCTTTCCAAAGCATTAAAAAGTCCATATTGTATTGTGGTAAATTATTTAACATATCACAGAGGGATAACTGTTCCGCGCTGTCCACCGGCCTCAGCACAGTGCCACCATTTCTCTTCCCATTCCACAGACTGCAACATCTCCATGATGATATTTTAAGTTGGTGTGAACCAAAGCCCCCACCAAATGCCACGTTCCTTTAAATAAGCTGATAAAGACGCCAACCCAGTTCTGTCCCGCGTCTCGGCCCGAATCGGCTGCCGTCAGCAGCAGTGTTTTATCTCTCTGCACCCTGCCTTTTTGGTTTCACCCTAGTTAAGCCTGTTTTTAAGGAGCGGTAAGCAAAATGTTTTTTTTTTTTCCTCTGCAACATATTATCCCCAGATTTCTCAGGAGGATAGCGGAGGAAAAGCTGCTGCTGCTCTTTCCGTGTGCCTTTAATAAGCTGCTTATTTTAGTCCCACCTTGGTATCTCTCTTCCTCTACCCTTCCGTTATCCTTCTCATCCCCTTTACCTTCAAGTTACTTTCCCTTCTTGGAATAATGTCCTAGTCTTCCTCCTCCTCAATATTTATTTTCTATCACTTCTTCTAATATGCTCCTCTTCCACTTTTTCTTCTGTGACTTATTCCTGTTGTTTTCCATACAAACTTTAATGTGTTTGATCTCCTCATGTATAAATCTTTCAGTTTTCTCTTTGTCTTTTTCTGCTGTTGGCTCTGCTTTCTGCTTTTTTCTTCACATTTCCCCCTCCTAACCTTTTCCTCTTTCTCTGCTTGTTGCTAACAACTCTTCTGAGATTGAGGAAACTCAGCAAAACATGTCTTAGGCTGACCTCAATACTGTAAAATGCTTCAATGTGCTTTCCCACTAGTTATTCACTCAGATTGTTGTTTAATGCTGAGCAAAATGGCCTAGATTAGGTTTGCTGATGGTTCAAAGCAGAGCAATTCTCTGGTGTTGGTTTTGCACCCAGATGAGCTATTTATAGTTATTCTAAGAATAAATTGTCTCCCTTTATGCTACGAAATCTTCTTTGAGTTGCAGCTTTGATCTCCAACTTTCCTTCTGTTTCACAGCTTTGTTGTGGTTATTCTTTCATTCATAAAAGTTTTCAGTCTTTCCTGGTTTTAAAACCTTCTGCTCTTTAATCAGTCCATTCATTGTTTTGAGGTTTAATTTAATTTGCAGTGTTTACTCTGAGGCTCAGTGTTTTATCTTGTGCAAAAAAGAAACTTTGCATTTTTACAACATTTAAATGAATAATTCATGTTGTTTTAAACCGAATTTTTAAATAAAAACTATTACATTATCGCAAGAAAACAAACTTTTTAAATATAATGACTTGGACAAGTTGAGCAAACCTGAAATATCCACATTTTTAATAATAAGAAAAATATTTGAGTCATTTACAATGGATTATGTAGTTTGCATATAGTACTTGAATACAGCATCATGCTACATGTGCTGCAGCTGAAAACTAAGCAAAAGTACAAACTTCACAGCAAGTTGTCATTAAATAATCAAACCAATTAATCAAACTACTGGAAGCTTAGAAACAAAGGATGTTTCCCTAAATAACTTGTTGCAAAAAATGTATCTTAGGATATTTTTCATCATCACATAATGCTTAATTTCTTTTGATAAAGTGGAACCGAAGTCAGATCTGTGTGAACAAACTTGGCAAATAAATCTGATTTTGACAGATTTTTTACTTTTTCACTGCTTTGTGGCGTATTGATTTGTAAATCAGGACTCATCACTGCCTCCCTCCCTTGGGCCTCAAGGTTGCTAAATTTAGAGAATTACTACTGTGGTTTGGGTTATTTCTTATAAAAATATTGCAACAGGTACAATAAAAAAAAGTTTGTAGGCTTAAAAATAAGATGATGATGAATCTGCTTCAGTAAAAATGTTCAAACCTGAAACTAAACTAGAGTTTGTTTGATAAATTTGATTTGACATAGAGGTATGGGCGGACAATGACTAGTCTTATGGCTGATTTGTAACAAAAGGATTTTTGTATTTTTGAAATGAAACGTTTACAAGATGGTAACTATGACAACTGTGATAGATTGGGGATGGAGGCACTAACAAAAAGACGGGTAGCAGAGCAGATGATTTTATTGTGAGGAACCAGAATGGAAAGAATTAGAAATGAGTAATCGGAGGGAGGAGGTCAGGTTGATTTTTGGAGTTGGAGTTGAAGATGCAAGGCAGAGAGGGTTTCAGTTTGTGCAGTGAATAGATTAGTCAAAAGGTGGAGGTGAAGGAGGAAAACAGGAAGATCAGATAAACAGTAGGGAAGGAGTGTTGTTCTGTCATCCAGGCAGAATTAAAGTACAAACTGGTTTGCCGTACACATGCAACCAAAGAGCATTAAAAGAATCCCTCTAAAACCAACAACAGCATGCTGCTGATTAGAGTTTATATTTATGGCCCAAACCTGAGCCGAGACTCAGACCGAGTCGGGTCAGAATTATTAGCTTGATGGTCAAGTTCAGGTTTCTGTAGCGTGTTTAATAAACCTGTAATACATTCAGCACAGGGAAAAACTAACCAGAACTCCTAAGACAAAGTAGTGTTAATTTACTACAAATAGATGAGTAGATAGTTTAACCTGTTAAGGAAATGAAGTGATTACTGAAGTTAATCTGTACAAGCAGAGCACACTGCAGTGAGAAGATGGTACCAGTCACACATCCCAGAGGATTTGACCTTGGCTCCATATTTCTTCCATATCTTCCATATTTAATATGGAAGATATTAAATAAAAGCTAAAAACAGGAGAAGTTGCACTCCTTACTTAGATGGTAGTCTAGAAATGGAAGTCAGCAGTAAATCATAATGGAAATAATACATCAGGCTTTCCTTGGGCTTGGGCCCATCAGTTCGGATAATGACACAATGCCTGTGGGCTTGAACCAGGTCTGATTTATTTAGGCCCTATCTAAACTACTGATTAGTTAAACTGTTTCTACTGTAAAACATGTTAATATCTAGACAGATTGTAACAGATTGAGCATGTTTTTATTTGTGAGTTCCTTCCCCTTCTGTTGTTTTTTGCTTTGCCCCACTTTGTGGAACAAACCATAATTGATGTTCTCCCAAGAAAGCGAGGCTGTTCATTTTCTCTCTGTCGCAACAAGAAATCAGCATGTTGCCTTTGGGTCTCCGAGTTTCACTTATTTTCTCTAAACTTGACTTCAGCTTCATCCTGTGTGCCAGTGGTTCATAATAAGGCTATCTAGCTTCACTTTCCTGCGTTTGCTTAAGCCTTACAAAGACAATAGATCTTACTCATGCTCACTCCCACAGTGTGTGGGTTTAGCAAAAAATGTTTACAGAAATCCCCATTTAAGATCGCAGCACAAAGAAACCATAGGACTATAACCAATAAATGTTGGTTGCTTACATGTCATGCACACCTGCACATATACTAATAAATGGCTTAAAAAGTTACACACAGCCCACCATAAATCATACACACTCCATCCCACAAGCACAGTGGCAGAGTGCAGCTGAGTTACAGTAAAGGGGCTGAAACTGAAAATCACTGCTTATTACTTTGTCTGTACTGTAGCAGGGCTGCAGGGCTCCCCTGAGGTTGCAGTAATTTTCTTGTCCAATCCCTCTTTTCTACACGTTTTTCTTTCTCCGCTTCCTCTATCTGGCGTTGGCCCCAGGGGCCGAGCCGACATATAAAAGATATTTGGCCACAGTGTCAGAACTCACGAGTGGACAAAACACTGTGGCTGTAACGAGCGCGGCGACGTCGGCTCCCGTTTTAATATCCCACACGTCCTCTTTGGTCATGATAATGAATATTTAATGCACTTGTCATTGCTCAAAAAATCTCCTCATCCTCCCGGAGATTTTGAGGTCTGGCTCGAGTCGTCTCGTGTTGGACATCTTGTCTCTGTTCTATTAGAGCGAGGCTCCTTGGAGGACGCGGCAGTCACCTTGTCATAACGTTTTGTTTGGAAATGTTTTTCCTACTTTTCTTTCTGGGGGTCAACAAAGCAGCTGGTTTCTGCGGTAACCCAGTGTGTTAGATGCAGAAACATCGGCTCCTGCCAGTCTCTCTGAGTGTTTTGGGTCACTGTTTAATTCCTGGCTCAGTCCCTCCATGTTCCATCCTTCCATGTATTTCTGTGGTGTTTTATTTGATAGATTAACACAAAGCAGATTCTAGTTGTAAAGTGGAACTAAAATGGATCATGGTTTTCACATTTTTGCAGAAACGATAAGTTGGGGCAAGCATTTGTATTCAGCTCCTTGAATTGTGGCAAACAGGACTTATGTTTTTTTTTTTGTCATCATTCTTCCATAAAGGCTGGAATTTGAGTGTCTAATTATGTTTTTATTAGATTCTCCTATCTGAATTTTGGCTTCTGGAGACGTTTGGTTGCTCTGGATTTTAAGGGTTACTTTTCTGAAAGTTAAACAGTATATATACATTTCACAATGTGCTTCTTTCTGTTGGTCCATTTGATAAAATCCCAATAAGATATATTGCAAATGTGGTTTAAAAAAAAAGCATTGGATGCTTTTGTCAGGTTAAGCCTGTGTCTGCTGCAGGTTAAGCACTTGACAGTAGAGCTGGGGGAGATGAGGAAAGTCTAATATCCTGATATATTTTTGCTATATCATGATAGACAATATATATAACAGTATTCTTAACTAAGCTCCAATATTATTTTAATTTAAACTTTAGACCCCTTGCAGCTTGATGTCACCCACGCAAGTTCCTGCCCCATTTATCTGCTAGACTTAAATGTAAGCTCATATAAAAAGTGATGCAGTATTTTGCTATGAACTGTCTACACTATGACTAGATAACAAGGTGAGAAATAAGTTTTAACTAAGAAAAAAATAGCGAGGGAGAGGAAAGTAGGTCAGTTATGCTTGACTTTGACAAACTTAACATATAGATGTGCTGTGGAATAAGGTGTGTTTTGGTTCAGCTTAAAAATAAAAAAGGTGACCTAAAGCAGGTGTTTAAATTAGCTAATCAGCCACCGCTGTGTTACCGTGGCTAATAGCAGTGGTGGCTAATCTACCACAGCGATCACTCATTAATAATCACAAAATACACATCAAGCCTAAAAACCGAAAACTGTAATGAACTGAATGTTCTCTTCTATGTAGGGCAGGGGTCCCCAAACTTTTCCTTTTTCCCTTCTCTGGTGGGTTTGTTACAGAAAAATTGTGACGATTGCAGGAGTGCCTAAACGTAAAAATGTGTTGTTTTCCAGAAAGCACAATCAAATAACCCTCTCTGGGTTCTTCACAGAAAAAATCCAGGAAATAACACTATTTATGAAATGAATACCGTATTTTCCGGACTACAAGCCGCAACCCCAAAGTTTTCTAAAAAAACCCCAGTACACATACATATATAAGCCGCAGAGATATCTGTGGCTATGAGCCACAGATATTTCCACTCCAGGTTTTCCACAATTTTGCAGGGTGAAAGAATCACCTGACTTATTCCAAGAGACGAAAGTTGCAGCAGAGGGGGGTGGACACCCAAAATTTGAGTCATAACAGGTCAATTGAATATCACATTTATGACGATTGAAAAAGAAAAAGTTGCCAAGTTTAGATTTAACTGAACT
>NW_006800399.1:195040-211509 GCF_000485575.1 Poecilia formosa | reverse complement strand
CCAGAACTGAAGTAAACTCTGTTTAAGCTGGCGGAGAGAAAGATTAGCCTGGTTTCTGACGACCTCCATCCAGATGTCCCACCCTTTTTCACCTTGTGAAGTAGCCAGATTGAGCAGCAGCAATCAACTAGTTTCACAGAGCACACCTGTTCACGGTCGCTCTTTCTCTTTATTACAACTTGCACTTGTTACTGAACCAGATTGGTTTTAGTAACTCGGGCGAGTCGCTAAAACCAACCTGGTTGCTTTTTGGGCCAAAAGCAACCTATAAAACATTTTCCACTTTTCCCTCCCAGAATCAAACTTCATTGCTATTTTACAACCATCAAAGAACTTTAAGGTGACTCATTAATTGAATGTCCATAACATCTTTTGGATTTTCTTAATATTAAGTAAATTAGTAAGGCAATTTTGCAAGGGTCAGTACAGCTTAAATCAGTAGCAGAAATAATCAAATAAGTAAAATCAATAATCTAGCCTATCTTTCCCTAATGCTGACACTGTGAACTAAAAAAGGGAAACTTTGAGAGAGACGAACGGAGTTTGGCATCTTGAACCCCAGAACTGGCCTGATGAACGAAGTGTTGCAGCAGCAGGAGGCTCCCAGTACAGGAAGAGTACTGACTTAGAGCGGCAGGTCTCGGGCCTCAGGGTAACTTCCTCATGCGCATAGCGGTCCTCAGCTTCTTGTCTTGCAGCTCTGTAGCTCCTTTCTCTTCGTCTCACAATCTTTCTGGTCCATTGAGATGTGGATGAGCTGGTCTCACGGAAGGACCACACCAGTTCTTCATCTTTGCCTTTGTTCTTTGCCTTTGTTTTCATCTTTGTCTTTATCTTCATCTTTGCCTTAGTCTTTGGCTTTATCTTTGGGGTCTGAACCCAGCTGGTGAGAGAAGTGCAATTTGAAGCCACATGTTGCGGGGCTAACGGGTTGGTCCCCATGTGCAGAACAGTCTTCGGCTCTGTGGCCCCGGCTCTTCTTCAGCTGCAGAGTTCTTTGTCCATCTTGTTCTTGGCTCGAAGCTGCCTGAAGGATCCAACCAAAGATTCCTCTTTTGCGCCCACCTTATAAAGGGTGGGTGCACCCTTTTGGTGCATTTGCATTGGCTAGCTTTGTTGCTGTGCCTGTCTCATTGGCCGACTACTTGGACCAATGATCTCATATCCATCACCGTCTTGGAGACATTATGACCTGATGTCTGTTCTAATGTCCCAGGGTTGCTCAACAGTCCTCTTGCGTCTAACCTTCTCTTAGGAAAGTTTAAGTTCAGCAGTAAGGCCTTGGTCACCTCTGCTCTCTTATCAGTTCCTCTTTTTCCCTGACCTTTCACCTACCATCTACCTCCAACACAACATCAGTGACCTTTGATTACAGTTACACATTTTACACCATTTCAAGTTCAATGTCAAAATGACATTTATAACCTTTTAGTTTCTCTGATTTAGCATTCATTTATAATATTATAATAACCATTACTTATTAGTTACTCTTATTATAATCATAATGTGAGTTATTACAGACATTAATGGAAATCTAATTATTTGACACCATGTTACAGTTACTTCTTTCACCTGTAAGTACTTCCACAAGTGTAAGAGTAAGTGCAAATATTTTTATAATCAAACCAATATCAACCATTGGTTAAACCAATATTAATTATTGGCTTATTTCTAAGTTATTATTATTACTGTAAGTATTTTACTCTGGGTTTTATCCAATTACTCAAAATGTTTAGATTTTATTCTTTAAACCTTTAATGCTTTGAAATGAGTACTCTGAACTATTTTTATACACATGCAGGCTGGAAGCTTTCTTCCTCTTTCTTCAGGAAACCTGCTCTTCCTGTTCCATGACTCCCTTTCTGCCTGACTATGATTTTTTATGATTAAATAGAAAAAAGTAGAATGAAAGCAAAGTTTGCAGGACACAATATCAACACACACAACCAGATTAATTTTATTACTGTCTGACTCTACTGTTGGGGCTTGATGTCACCTGTCTACTCAATTTTAAAGGTAACTTTATTCATTGTTATTATTAAACTAAAATCTCCAGCATGGGGAAGTGGGATGAGCTCGACTTTTCTCAACAGGTGATAAATAGTCATTAGTATTTAAAGTTTATTGATCTGTGAGAATGTTGTCTTGCATTATTATGCCATCACTAATGTCTTACTTGAAAATAGTCTGGAAAAAAAACAATATTATCATTTATCACTATAATCGGAGACAGTTTATCGTAGCAGTTTTCTTAATGTGACAGGCCTATTTAATATGTTTTTATTGCTTTCAGGGCAGATACTTTTTATTAAAAAAAATTATGTAATCCTTAACCAGTTGATTGTGTGTGTGACTTCTTACTGGAGAAAAGAAGAGATTTTTGTAGGAGTAAATCATAACAAAATATGGTAAAGAAATCAAGTTTCTCAAAATATATATTTTTTCCATTTCATTTAATTAAATTTTCATTAATCCTTGATCGATGTTATGTTCTTAATACAATGTCCATTTGTTTGCAGCTGAGAGTGCAATAATAAAAATGAAAGCAGATTAAATTATTCAAAGTGATGATCAGAAAATGCATCCATCCATGTAGATTTTTTTTCTGAGAAATGTTGAAAGAAACTGTCCAGAGCATGTGTTTGTGTCTGGTCTGTTCATCTCCCTCAGTGATTACATGGATGCATTATTCCTTATCTGCTTTTAAATCAGTGTTACAGTTTTCCAATTTCGCCACAAACTACTGAGATGGACCTGAGTGTTTCTAATGGATGAGAAAAGAAAGCAATTTTATGTTCACGTGGCATTAATTCATTTTGTGTGCATCCTTATCAGGCCACCAGGCACAGATGTGAAACTATTTTACAAAGCTATATCGGTGCTCTTTGTCATAAAACAGAACTCAAGGCCACTGCTGTACCCAGAGGAAGTAAAACAAGATAAATGTCTCTCATTTATTGGCCTTATTAACAGTTTTTGCTTGAATTGTTTCCATTGTTTTACTAATAATTAAAAGAAGCTGACACTTTTTATTTTGCGGACTTGTTTAGAGTGGGTTAGTTAGAATAAAATGATTCAGAAATAATTTTTTTAAACACAAACCCCACAGATATGCATCTCCCAGCTGAACAAATGTGTTCCATGTAGAGTTTTACCGTTTTGATTATCGTCCCCTCAAAGATCATAATATGCTGGATTATACAGTATCTCGTAAAGATGGACAATCCACTTTTTTCTCTTCTGATATCGATGTCTGAGGTTTAATATCAGTCGATGCCAATCCGATACAGAAAATCAGGGCTGAAATTGACTTCAAACGCTTCTTTTTTAAAACACAGACATAAATGTTCTGAATTATAAATTTATGTGATAACTCTGCACCAGTACAGCTCACTGAAATAAATCTATAAATTCACAAGCTAACAGGTAAAAACATTATCAGGACTGATACAGATATTGATATCAATATCAGATCAGTGCGTCTTCATAAGAAAAGAAGAACCACAAAGAAAGGAAAGAATTTTTCTGTCCAGAATATCGTTGCTGTTTTTGTACCAGAACATCTGGACTGTGAAAACATCATATCTATTTAAGAATGAATTCATTATTTATGAAGGAGCCCTCTGATGTTTTTGATTATGTTTAGTGGTATCGTTGTAATTAATTGTAATTCTAAGCGTTATGGAGATGCTTCTTTGAGAATTGGCATTTTAATTGCATGATCTTTGTTTACTCTAAGAACACTATTAAAAAGAATAAAATAAAAAAAGGAGATTGTTTTGGTTTGATTTATACTCTGACATAATTCACAAGATTGAGAAAAATCCTAAATAAGGACCAATCTGTGGAATCACACTGATTTAAATCTATAATTGTTCAAATTATTGGTGACATATGATGAAATGTATCTGTTTTGTAGGTTTTGTCATTAATTAGTGACAATAATTGCATTTTTGTCAGCAGCTTTATACCTCACAGTCTTCTAAGTCTTGGCTAGTATTCTCTTATAAAAGATATCTTTAATCTCAACTTGATTTTCCTGGATAAATGCATGTTAATAATAGAAATAATAATGAAAACTTGCACTTATGTTTGGAAAGTAAAAAGTAAAATACTTGTATGTTTTTTACTGGACAGCAGGTTCTCCCTGGTAGTTCTAAAGTGCTTCTCTCTGTGTTACCTTAGTTAAACTGACACTGAAATTTACTGGAAATTAAATTTTTAAATCCTCTGCATATAATGTGTTTTTGCTCAGTGCTGCATGAAAAGGCAAAAATCATCATAACACGCTGCATTCAGATGTACTCTGGCATCTAATATTTACTCTTTTAAGCACTCATTCAGATGCGGTTTTGTTGTAATTAATCAAAGTTAAGTCGCTGGGGGTCACGTGATGCAGTTATCCTGAGCGGACGCTTGTCGCTGGGCTCCCACTCCTCGAGCCAATTTGGGTTATTCTTGTATCCTTATCTAAACTAACATGTTGTAGGCTTATCTTATAGCAACCCAACACCATGCCCAACCCTAAAACAGCCAAATCTTCCGCTTATAAACCAACTGAAGAGCCAACAAGGAAGAATACGCTAACTAGCATAGAAGCTATCCAGGTAGATCAGCAGCACGAGGTACTTGCTAGCGGCTCTGACACTCTAGCCGCAGATATTTCCCAATCTGTCACTGAGAAGATTTCGGCTCTGATTGATATAAAGTTTAAGGAGTTTTGCACCACTTTGGGTAACATCTCTGCTAAATTAGAAGCCAACACGGAACGCATAACGGAAGCAGAGCACCGCATCTCAGCGGTGGAGGACGACATGTCGGCGGTGGGACCCTGGCTGAAGTAGCTGGAGTCGAAAGTACGCACTCTGACGGAGAAATGTACCGATTTGGAGGGACGGAGCCGTAGGGATAATATCCTGATCTACAACCTCAAAGAAGACACGGAGGGCCGACAACCAGTCTCATTTTTTGAGAGATGGCTCCCTGCTCTTCTTGGCTTGGAGTCTAAGCGGGGCGTTATTAAGATCGACCGGGCTCATCGGACCGCCGAGACCCGACGGTGCTGTGATTGTTAAGCTTCATCACTCCAGAGATACAGTACATCCAGGATCCTGGCGGCGGCAAGGAAGCAGGCTCCGCTCACATACGAAGGCCAAACGGTCTTCATCAGACAGGATATGACCGCTGCTGTCAAGGAGAAGCGCCGTCCGTTTAACGAGGTGTGTGATCTTCTTATCAAGAAAGAGGTGAGATTCTCCATGCGATATCTGGCTGTCCTGTCTTTTACGCATGAAGGGAAAACCCGATCGTTTCGATCACCCAAGGATGCACTTGCTTTCCTGGATGAAATGAACTGAGACCATCTTATGATTTGGTTGGATACACATGCTGGACCTTTGCCTGGAGGCTGATGCTCTGCTTTTTCTTTCCTTTTCTCTTCGGTGCAGAACTCTGTTGTAAAGGTATGTGGCTAATTGTTGGACAGATGTTCCACGACTTGGATTTTTGTTTACTTCGTGCCTCACATGGGTAAATAGGATATGATTCAAAAACATGTGGGTTGCAGGGATTTATCACCAACACGTTCAAATTGTTGTGGCTCGGGGTGAGTGGGGAGGGCTTAGCTTTAGGGAGGATGTCTGGTCTTCTTTTCTCGGCGGCGACTCTTCTCGGTTTCATTGGCCCGGTTTACTGCGGTTGGCGGTCCAGAACCGCACAGAGTAAAGGGGTGCGGCGGAAGGGGGTTAGAGGGTGTGTTGGGGCCATTGTTTGGAGATGGCTGTTATTTCGTTCATGTGTTTCTTTATCTCATTATTGTTTATGCCAACGTACAATGTAAGTTACCTGTTTTTCATGTCAGAAAACTGGCGATTTTTCAATTACTTTTCATAAATCCATGGAGGTACACTGTAGTTATTATAACACTCTCACAGATTATCAAACTATCACCAACTTTACTATGAGTGATCTCAAAATAGTCTCCCTTAATGTTAAGGGAATAAATAATGTGATAAAAAGACCCTAACCCTAACCCATTCTTGGGGAAAAAAAAAAAAACACACAAAAATAGCATTGTTGTCAGAAACCCACTTAACTGACAATGAGCAACTTAAACTGAGGAGGAATTGGGTGGGCCAGGTGTTTTACTCATCACATAACTCTAAGAGTAGAGGAGCTGCCATACTAATACACCGGGGTCTTCCCTTTACTTTGGAGAAAACTATGAGCGACAATGATGGTCGATATGTTCTTATCTCAGGTTATCTTATGGAGAACACATCTTAATAGGTTGCATATATGGTCCAAATATATACGAGGCTACTTCTGTCGGACATTGCTCTGGTACACCAGTGGCACAACTGCACATTATTTAGGTGGATGCGAAGACATAAATCTTCGCATCCACCTGATGCGAAGGGAGGAAGAAGGAAGGAACGTCACAAACCAATGAGAGATTACACTTTTTTTTCTCAACCCCATCAAACGTTCTCTCGGATTGATTTCTTATCTTCCAGAATGGTATTGGACCGAGTTACAAACTGTTCAATTAGCACATGTACAATCTCCGATCACTCTCCTGTTATTTTATGTATTAGCCCCTGTGACAGCTGACCCTACTGTCACACAGACCTAAATGGTAATCGTTTTGTTTATCCTTAACATTAATTAGTGAATAGTTTAGATTTTTATTTTTAAAAATTGTTTTCATTAGTCTGACTTTTTAGTTAACTATTTGCAGTGCACACATTTAGTTAACTTTATTTGTCAGTTCTTTATATTTTTGTTAAATGCAACAAATTAATTTATTTGTTTTGAGTTACCAGTTTCCTTTGGAGCTGCTGGAGGGTCAGAAGAGCTCCAGCTAATTGAAGTCCTTATATGGCTGGCAAACCTCCTCAGCGGGTTAATCCATCTGTTTGCCAGGGGACGAGGAAATTTGGTTTTCTTCAATTTAATTTGACTATTTCTTTAATGTTTCTTTTATTTGGTAGTTTCATTCTAATTTTTGTTTAATTTAAATATTTGGTATTGTATTGATTAGTATTTGTTTAAGTTTTTGTATGTTTAATTACCCCTTGTGTGTCAGCAGTGGTTTGATCAGCCACTATTTAAGTTCCCCTCATGTCTTGTTTGTTAGGTCGGTTTTGTGCTCGAGTTCTTTGGGTTACTACCCGAGTTGTAGTTTATGTTGACCTCAGTTTTTGGGCCCAGTTCTTCATTGTTTAATTATTTTTGAACTTTTTTGTAATAAATTAAGATTATTTTTGGATTCCATTCAGCGTCTCTCTGGCTGGTTTATGCAAGAACCCTCACAGCCCCCCTTATGCTCATCCTGCTTCTCGCCACTGGAGGATGAATCCCTCTTTACTGAGCTACCTATCTTTTATTGACTACATTACAGATCAGTGGAATTTCTTTATGGATACTAATATGTCAACCCTTCGTTACTCTGGGAGACAGTTAAAGCTTTTATTAGGGGATGTGTCATTTCATATACCACAGCTCAGAAAAAAGCTGCCATCAAAGAACAATTACACTTAGAAGGAATAGTACAACAAACAGAGTTGCAATTTAAAAATACACCCTCTAGAGCACTGTCTAAAAAAATTAGAAACCGTTCGCTCAGCTTTAAATCAATTACTAACAAAACAAGCAGAATCAACCATTTTCTTTGCTAAACACAGATTATATCAGTCAGGGACAAACCGGGACGGCTACTAACAAGACTAACAAAAGGCAGAATGGAAGCAAACACAATTTCATAATTACAGGACAACAACCAGGACAAACATCATAAAACGACAGATATCAATAGGGTTAAGAGGGAATTCTATCAAAAACTGTATTCATCTGAATGCAATTCATCCGATGTTAAAATAACGGAATTCTTAAGTGGTGTGACTCTCCCTCGCCTGACAGAGGAACAACAAGAAGTCTTAGGTGCTCCAATCTCTCAGATAAAAGTCAGAGAAGCCATCGCTTCCCTTAAGGGTGGAAAAGCTCCTGGACCTGATGGTTTCTGTCCAAAATTCTATAAGAAACTAAGCCACCTGGTGGTAGGACCACTTACTGAAATGTTTGTGCACTCGTTTCGGCATGGAGGCTTGCCACCAACTCTTAACCTGGCAAACATCAACCTTATCCTCAAAAAAGATAAACCACCAGACATCTGTGTATCTCATATAGACCTATTAGTCTTATCGGGGTAGATGGTAAGCTGCTCTCTAAATTACTTGCAACGAGACTGGAGAAGCTGCTGACTTTCTTAATAAACCCAGATCAGACTGGGTTCATACAAAATCGTTTCTCCTTCACAAATATGAGGAGATTACTTAACATAATTCAGTACTCAAGCCAAACGAACTGTATAGCCTTTGCTGTATCTTTAGATGCTGAAAAGGCATTTGATAGGATTGAGTGGAAGTACTTATTTAATGTTTTGGAGAGATTCGGGATAGGGGGTGATTTTCTGAAATGGATCAAGATACTTTACAGTTCCCCATCAGCCTGTGTCATGACTAATGGTGTTCAATCTCCATCTTTTACAATACGTAGGGGAACCCGACAGGGTTGTCCTCTTTCCCCGCTTCTGTTCGCTCTTGCGCTGGAGGCCCTAGTGGTTATTAGGTCACAACAAAATGTGCATGGTGTGATGATTGGCGGTAAAATCCATAAAATAGCGTTATACGCAGATGATATTCTGTTGTTTGTAACAAAACCTGACATCTCAATACCAGCTAGCTTATCCACTATTCATGACTTTGGTTCCTTTTCGGGTTATAAAATCAATTTTGATAAATCAGAAGCAATGCCATTAGGTATTGCTACTGTCCAGGACCTACCCTCCAGCTGTTCCCTGAGATGTTCCCAACATGGCTTCACTTACCTGGGAATTAAGGTGGCCCCTAACCTGACAGAACTATGGAAGCTTAATTTCTCTCCAACAGTGAGTAAAATAAGGAGGGACTTAGAAAGATGGCATGACCCTCCCTTATCATTTATGGGGCGTATAACTTTAATTAAAATGAACATTTTCCCACGGCTTTTATATCCCCTCCAAATGTTACCACTTTGGCTATCCAAAAAAGTCACTACGGATATAGAGAGGACATTCTCCAGATTCATCTGGCCTGGCAAGAGACCACAACAGAAAATCAAAGTTTTAGTGCTTCCTGTTGACAGAGGTGGCTTGGCTTTGCCAAACATCTACTATTACAATTGGGCTTGGCATTCTCGTTATCTGTGGGAGTGGTTACAGGCTCATCTTAACTCGAACTCTTGCCTCGATTCGTGGGCCTCTCAGCCTGCTGCTTTGTGGAGCCTCACCACTGGAGATAGGAAGAGGCCATCAAGAGATATTAAAAATAATCCAGTTATTTATAACACAGTTAGAGTGTGGCAGAGAATTTGGAACCACGCAGGAGGTGGGCCCTGCTCCTCACTCCTGACACAAGAAACCAGGACTTTATCCCAGGCCTTGAGCCCAACATGTTTGACCTGTGGCATAGCAGAGGAGTGAGAGTGATCGGAGATCTGTTTACAGAGAATGTACTCATGACATTTCAACAATTGCAGTTAAAATTTGGTATTCCTAAAGAACACGTTTTTGGTTTTCTTCAAATTCGCCATTTCATTGGTTCTATGAGGCTCTTTCATTCTGGCTTGGTCACACACAATGAGATTGAGAAATTCCTTGTCGACCGGAAAAAACTTAGGCATTTTATTTCCGCTTTCTATGCAGTGCTCTACTCTCTCAACCCTGGTGGTGCCGGGGGACATTGCACGGAAATGGGAGGGAGACCTTGACACGGTTTACATTTGATGATGACTGGCAAGAAGCCATTAATGTAGTTAATTCAACCTTTATATGTAATACGCTCCGAGACACACAGTATAAAATACTACATTGTCTACATATAACACCTTGTATACTGAATAAGATGGATCGCCAGCTTTTTCCCTTATGCAACTAATGTGGAAGAGAGGTTGGAACGTACTATCATTATTTCTGGCAATGCAAATTGATTAAAAGATTCTGGGGTGCACTGTCCCTTCTCCTGCCTTCTGGCCTCATGCGCTATTTCCAAATTATGATGCCTCATGTACCTCCAAATTTTTGTAACTATTAACACAAAACCCTCAGTACATGAACTACTTCTCAGTGAAACACAGGTAAAAATGTTGTTAAAGGGTTAATAGAGGAGTTTCAGAAAGAGCAGGAGCTTCTTAAAGAGACAGAAACCCAATTTCATGGCACAAATTGATCAAGACATGTTTTTAAGTCATATTTTATGACTTATAGTTTTTATAACTGAAGGTAACGCAGTTGGTTGATTGTGCTACTAAAGGATTCTGTGTGCCTGTTAAACCTATGCTACTGTCCCTTTAGCCATCTGACAGCTGCTGTGCCATTCCAGCAGGTCTCAGCCTCTCCATTCTCAGGTTTACCTTTTAGTCTCTAATGATGATTAATGTGGACTGCACGCTTATTGGCAGCATTGTGCTATTGGCATACTGACAGCACTGTTGAGATGAATAACTATGCAAGGGTGCCGATACACTTTAGTCAGGTCCTTTTTTTGGGGGGGGGAGGAGGGGGGTATTTTTCTGTGAAATCTATTGATTCTGCATCTGTTAAACTGTGAAAAATGCATTTGTGGAAAAGGCTTGTAAACCACATCTAAATTACTCCAGGAGATGGTCCGTCGGGGGGAGATCCTGGACGACAGCATGGAGGATGAGTTCTACCTTCGCCGTCTAGACGCTGGACTGTTTGTTCTGCAGCTGCTGTGCTATATTATGGTGGAGATCAGCAGCTCAGGGGTCTCACAGGTACACACACACACACACACACACACACACACACACTATCTGGCTTTTTAAATGAGTTTTCTCACCAATCAATTATCATTAAGGCTTTCCATCATGCAGCCTGTGGAACTGGACAGCCGTCAGATTGTTTGTATGGTTGTTTTACTCAATTAGCTAACACATCTCACACCTAATCAGAGTTAACTGAACTTGTTGATGGCTACTTTTGTTTATGAAACATTTTGTATTCTTTTTTTTATTATTATTTTGATCCTGTACATTGTATGCTTTTTAAAGTAAAGTAAAAATCATTAAGTTCTTTAATTCTTCTTTATTAGACCAACAGTTGGTCTGATATTGACCAAGCCTCCGTGTTTTTATTAGTTCTATTGATCAGTTGGTGCGTGTCATTGAAGTGAAATTGAAGAAGCAGTTCTGCTCACTTTGTGTGTCAGGAGATGCAAATGACACCGATGCAGCATATTTCACACATTCAAAAAGATGGTACACATTGTTTACATATTTAGATTCTTATTTTATTTGAGTCTCAACTGCTTATAAAAGCAGCTCATCACTTAAAAAAACAACTATTCAGCTGGTTTTTAGCAATGAGTTGATGTTTATTGGTGTTTGAAAATGAGCTGTTTCAAAAGTTTCCCTATTGTTGAGTCACAACCTGTGGGCACTGCGCTGTTGCTTACCAACCCCAGCTGAGCTCCAGCTGGTTTTACTGCATTTTACAATGGAAAAGACAAATGTTTTGTGGTTGACTTATCTAGAAACCACTTGCTGAATTCTTATATCTGGTTGGTTGTGCAGGAGGTTCCTGCACAACCAACCAGATGTACCTTCTTGTACATCTGCTTTTCAAAGATGTACAGTTGTATAGTTGCACATCTGTTTTCAACCATTTTCAGGTGCAAGTGTAAACAGTGAGTTGATAGCGGGGTGGCCGGCAGTAGCTTATTTGGATTTTAAGTGACAGGAGGCCCTAAAACAGCTCAATCTGAAAGGAGCTCAAAATAAGCAGAACTGAGCAAACTGAAATCTCTTGATCTAAGAATGATTTTATGCACACAAAAAAATCATTCTTATATTGCCTAAGAAATCTAAGAATGCTTTCTTAGATTTCTAAGAAATCTAATGTTCAACACAAACATTTTATTGAACATGTTTTGTATAGCACATAGACATATCCTAATCTGTTCAAGGAACAAGATTCTGGTCCACTGGAACAATTTATAGCTGAAATGAGAACTTAAAGCATATGTAATAAAAAAGACTGACTGAATACTGAGTGTCAGCTGGATTAATATTATATAATTAACACAAAAAAGTAAGGACATTTGTGCTTGGTCATTTGTTTCCTTATTTTAACTGTGCTTTTGGAAATAAATTTCATATCATTGTAAAGATGGCTTTTGTTACTTTAAATGGTGCCACACTGGTGAGGACAATTAATTCTGGGTTCAGGATGTTGGTTGTGCCAATGAAACTCTCCCACGACATGTTGAACATGTTGGTGTAAATATGCTGAAATTTTCATATTAATTTAAATTTTGTCATATCATTTGTGATATGGAATTGCCCAGATTCTATTATGATTTTTATAGCCTATGATCATTTTTACCAATGGATATCGAAATTGTTTTTCAATGCATGTTGGACAGGAAATTAATGGAGAACTAAAGCATGTAAACAAAATGCAGGAAGTCAGGGTCACTTTATTTACATTTATAAAAATTAAATAACCAGTATTACTATATTACCAGTATTGCATGTCAATACTTTAATGTTTTGATATGGCTTCTGAAGATTTCCAGTGAGGGAGATGCTAATGTCTCACCAGATGTTGAATGTGGGAGCGTTGGCAACACTAGCTTTTATGCTAACAGCTAGTCAGTGAAGGCACTAAATAATACATAGACAGACCTGGAAGTTACTGTTCATTTTTTCTGTGCCAAGCAAGCTGCAGAGGCTAAAGCAGCTTAACTCAGAAAACAGATACATTTTTTAAAAAAGTCCTTAACAATAATTTTCTTTCTTCTAGCTGCAGCAGCGGGTTCATCAGATTCTTAATATAAGAGGAGGCTCGGTCAAAGTAGTGCGGCACATCATGAGGGGTGAGTACAGCTCAGTGTCTGCTAGCCAGTCCTGGAATGTTTTTCACAGTGTCTGTCTTTTACTAATTCAGTGTTTCAGTTCTGTTTCATTCTGTTTTCTAAAGTCACTCAAACACATAGAGATGCTTCCAATGCAGTGTTTTTCTCAGTGATGATCATGCTGCCTCTGAAGGAGATTCCTCACACCTTCACCCCTGTAAGAATTCCCTCCTTTAGCATTAAATTATGTAAAATTATGGTGTCATGGAAGTTTCTGCATGTTTACTGAAAAGCCGCAGAACAATGTTAGACTATTTCCTTTCTTTGCACCGACACCAATGATATAATTGCTTCATTTTAGGGCTGCAGCTACCAATTACTTTAGTAAGCAACTACTCTGATGATTAAATTGAATAATTGATTGATCAAATAGTTGATTAATCAAGAAATGTATTTGATTAATCCATTACTTGATTAACCAATTACTTGGTCATTAATCAAATAAGTGATTGTCAAATGAACATTCTGCAGATATACAAGTAAAATGAAAACAAACACATAATTCAAGTCATTTATAAGAACATTTAATGCCTAAAATCCAGTAAAAACATTTCTTTAATGAACATTTGATCATTTGTAGCAAAGGATGAATTTTTAACATGATGTGAAAAGCTCTGAAGCTTTTCTGCTGCTTGACTTAACATCAATACTGTGTAGAGCTGATCTGTTGACTACCATTTTCGGTTAACTGAGAAGTAATTGGACCATAAAAGGTAAAATAATTTGAACCAGCCAAAACACATCAGGTTCTGGTTTGGACGGATTTATGGACAAAAAAGTTGTTGTTTTTTTATCTTAAGTCCAAAATGTTTATAATGTTGGTACGATTTTTACTTATTTCAGCTGGGAATGTGGTGTTCTTTCAGGAAATTGACTTTTTTTGAGCCTCTATACTCTAGTTAATGGTTACTACATTTGTTGATGATAATCTCAATAATCAAATAATCGTGATTAATCTGATTAGATGTTTCAGCCCTAAAATCCATGCCATACTTTTTAAAGAATGAAAATACGTTTCCATGGTGCTGTATACATTTTTCTGCTCTCCAATGTTCATAGTAGCCATGCAGTACACATCTTGTGTGTGTATAGAGACCTCACAGATGGAATGTATCACTGAGGCAGATCTGAAGTGCCTACAGTATATAAGATACAGATGGAAAAATAAAGATGTAATGCTAGTAAACACAGTGAAATACATCCAGGCAGGAGCGCTTATTGGTTTTTATCCACATTGCCGGCATTCAGATGATAAAACTCCACACTCAGACACTTCCTGGCATGTATATTTGCACTGCAGTGTAATCACAGCCTCTGTGTGAGAGCGAAACAGACTGCATTCTGCTTTAAGAGTCCCTGTCCTGCCATATTTGGTTTGTGTTTGCGTTTGAAGAGATGCAGTAGCAGGTGTGTTGTTTTTGTCCCTACGCGACATCCATCCTTCCTGTTTAATCGCTGGGTACAGCTTGAGGACGACACTCCGCTCACACACACCCTCCGGCCTTTGCGGCGTGTAAACGCAGTAGATGGAGTCATCCGTCACACTCGCCAGCGAGCGTGGCGCCTCTCCAGTCCTCAGAGTGCCGCTGTGTTTGTGCACACACACAGAAAACCTGTTGTTGCTTCAGTGTTCATCTGCATATTTGCACACACTTGTGCCTGGCTTGTCCACACAATGTTTTCACTTGGGTGTATAAATGGGTTTCATTGTATTAATTACATATTTATGTTTCCACTCCTGACCTTTTTTCAGTGTAGGTATTTCATTCAGATGGCGTTTACTATTGAAACGAGGGTTCGGCCCAATATCAAGAAATTATGACGTCATTCTCATCTCTCCGATATCATAAAGAATATCGCTGATGACATGTTCGGTTGTGCAGGTATTTTATTTTAAATCAAGTGCTGCCACTTCTGCAGACTTCAAGTGGTATAATTGGAGAAAACAAATTTCTGCCTAGAAGTAATTTTAAAATTCCCTCATGTCAGAAAACAACTCAGTCATAATTTTAATAACAGTTCAAAATATTTAGAGATGCACCCATCAGATATCAATATCTGTATCTGTGCTATTGAAAAAAGTTCTAGATCTGATATTGTTGACAATGTGCCCGATCCATAAGGACAGATGTATTAGTCTAATTCTATGCTTTGTTCTCTGAGCAACGTCATGCTTTATTTATTTTACATTATATTTAGAATTCCTAATTGCTGTTTTTGAACCATTTGAAAGATTTGTTGTAGTTTATTTTTACGAATGTAGTCAACCTATTGTTTTTGTCAGTTTCTTTATTATTTATTTTCCATTGCCTGTTTTACTCCTAAGCACACTGACTGATCAAATTAAAGTTGTTTTTACATGTTAGCTTGTGAAGCTACTGGTTTATTTCAATGTACTGTACTGGAGCAGAGTATCAAGTACGATTGTAATTCAGTACATATTTGTGTGTCTTGAAACACACTTAAAAAGGAACATTTTAAGTCAGTTCAGCTGTTTTTCTTTATCAGATTCAGTACTAAACCTTAGATATCGGTATCAGAGGTGAGAAAGGCGAATCTGTCTGTGCTTCTATACCAGCTGAGAACCAGAGCATGTGATCGTTTGAATATATTTCTGCTCTTCCGGCCCGCAGTGAGTCCTCAGCCTTTCCAGAAGGCCAACGTGTGCAGACTTTTCCCGTTTCAAGTGACCTACCTGGTCAACTTGAAATTGCAGGAAAAGGTTAAGCACATGCAGAGTGTTCCACTAACCGAGCTGTTTTGACCCTTAATGGCTTCAGCTCACCAAATTTAAAGCTGCACCGCAGGAAGAAGACTGCTCAGCTCCAGGTGATGGCGTGAAACCCCTCTGTGGTGTTTTATATAATCTGAGACTCGATTTCACTGAGTTTCTTTTTCTGAGGATGAGAATAACATCCTGTGGGCTTTAATGGCACAAACTTAGCAGATTGAAGGCTAACTGTTGCAATGTAACAGTTGATCTCACACATCACTTATGCTGAAGTTCAGAGTCTGAGCTGAGGTTTTGACAGGAAGGTGACAGAAACATGTTGCATGTGATTCTTTTCACCCTGCAAAGCTTCACAGTTTCTTACGACTGAGTTGCTTTAAGTTCTTCCTTTCTTTATATCAGTCTTTTTTTTAACGTCATTGTTCAGAGATGGTGACCAGGGTTTAAGATTTTGGCTCGAGTTACAAAATCTTCAGACTTAGTTTTCATTGTAAAGTGGTGTGATAAGTAGAATTGAGTCCAGCTATTGCAACTTCCCAAACTACTTTTTTTTCTCCAGATATTTTAGATAATCTTTGGAAAAATTTTCCAGTAGGAGGATTTTCTTGAAATAACTTGGAGATACAATCCACAGAAAAATAACAGTGACTAGGCCGGAGATCACTGTATAATAGAGGTGTGCCGATCGATCGGTCACCGATCATAATCGGGCCAATTTCCGTGAAAAAGTACGTGATCGGCGATCATTGGCTCTTGTTGCCGAT
>NW_006800399.1:185834-194007 GCF_000485575.1 Poecilia formosa | reverse complement strand
CCGATTTATCTCACTGACAGTCAGATTCCAGACATACTATCTTGTAAAATTCCACTATATCACACGTGAATTTAGAGTAAATAAACACAACTGGCGATGTAGAAGCAATAGGGATCGTTTGTCAGCTTATTTTAAGCAATAAAAGGTGCAACGAAAAGAAAAGACGTTGGATAACGGAGTGGAGAGAATGTGAGCCCTGGCTCTATTTGCTGCTCTATGCTATGGAGGTGAATTATTTTTTTCCATCGTTACCATTTGTGTGTTTAGATTGTTTTCTGTTCTGTCGTTTCTTTAAGCTTCATTGATTAATTAGTAGTTGCCGTTTTAATGTTTACAATTACATTGAGAACAATGGGCACACAGTAATGGCTACATAATGGCTATGACTAAAACCAGGCATTAATCAATGTTTTACTAGTCACAACTGCAATCTACCTGCAATGCATGTGGCTAGTGTCAGCGTCAAGCCCTGACTGAATGATAACCTATTTATGTCACGTTAACGATGAACAGCTGAAAAGTTACCGGTTTATCAACTGCGGTAGCATTTTTGCTCCAACTCCTCTCTTTGTCATTTCTGTGGATATTCCTCTCATGAAATGTTGAATAAACATTAATGTTGTTTCCACATATCATCTCCGATGTCAGCTGTTTAGGATTACCCTCCGTGATTACGTCACTGTACTTTCTGATTGACTACCTGTCACATTCAACAGGCTGCGTTCTCGCTCCCAGTTGGGTCCCGACGTTCTACCGACTGGACTCGATCAGTCGTAACATACCACACACTACGGGATGATCGGTTATCACAAGTGACAATCTTAGAACGTTTAATGTTCTATGATCGTCGTAAGGGGGATTGTCAGGGCAAAAAAATTGTGAAGTGGGTTTAAGTGGCTTGTATTTATGTTGTATTGTTTTGTAATTTTGGATATTAAAATGTCTTCCAGTTCTAGTGTTGCAAGTCCTGCACAAAATAAAAGTTTCATTGGTCTTTTGAGAGAGAACAAAATTGCATGATGTTGCCATTGTCAATATGTTACTTAAAAATGGTCTGAAAACAACAATATCATTTATCTCAAAAATTTCTCGGACAATTTATCATCCAGCAAAATTTGTTGTGGTGACAGGCCTAATGTTTCAACTCACTGGGCTTTAAAGCCATACCGTTTATTAAAAGGCAGGGAAACCTACAGAGTACCACTGAAAGCAGTTCTGCTTTCAAACAAAAAAGTGGATCTTGAGCAACCAATTAAAAATAAAAAAAAAGACAAGTTGTCGTTTGGCTTCATGAGCTGTGTGGAACAGCTTCTGTAGCTGTGATGGTGGAAGTATCATGCTATGGCCTGATTTGTGTCATCTTTGCATCAAAGTTTTGATATTTTCATGAATTGATGCTTTCTGAATTAATGTCTCCAAGGAAACTGAGGAAATGTGAAACAGCCTCGTAACACAAGTTTTTCCGTTTTAGTTTATGAAATGTAAATCTGATTTTACCTTTGACAAAACTGCTATTTTAGATAGTACCTTTTGTATTTAACTACTATGTCTAATGGCTGTACTTTAAAGATCTTATTGTGTTATTTTTTAGAGAATCTGTTTTTTAAAAGCACAAACAGAATTTATGACTTTATAGCTCATAGATCTCAACACTCTCCCACCAGATCGTCTCTAGTTACTGTCCCTGCTGTAGCTGTGTTGGTGCAGCTTTGTTCTTGCATGTCTGTGTTTTGAATGACTTGTGTTGCTCCACCTGCAGCCGCAGTCAAAGCCTGTGCACCGCGTCCCCTTCCTGGAAGCGATCCCACTCGTATTTGTTGCGGATCAGTCCTAGTCACTGACCTGAGTAATGGCAACGCTCTGCGCTGCATTGTCCTCAGCCGTGTTGCCGTGGTGACAGCAGGGAGAGGGCAGCGATGTGTTGAAGAAAAGTTGAAGAGTCGTAGAGTCTCTGACCTTCCTGTGCGTATGGCTGACTGCAGAGCCTTTCATAGACAGAGACGGAGAAATGGGTTCAGAGTTGCAGGCGGGCGCCTACAAGATGCTGTGGATCCTCAAGATTTTATCGACTTTCTCCTTCTGTCTCCCTAGCTGCATTTAGGGCTCAGTTAGCCTTAAAGTTCAGCCATTTTTAGGCTGGTGTTGTTGCATACTCATGCAACAACACCCTCTTCTAAATGGCCCTAATACATACAGAAGAGGGTTAGGGCCACTGAAGGGAAAAAAAACAGAAAATCAAATTCTGACTCTGGATTCTAAATCTGTCAAATCTATGTCAAAATCCAAATCAATACATTTCTCATGTCTATGTTAATTATGTTGTTGGCATTCAACGTCCGAAACCAAGACTAAAACCCACCTGTTTAGAGATGCCTTTAAAACATAATTAATGGAATATTGTTAATATATGCATTATATATGACGTGTATTGATGGTGTCACTCAATAAACTGTGTCACCATTTGTTCTTAAATTGGTGACCATATGATTTTTTTTTATGGCTTTTTGTTTTTGTGGCACTTTGAACTGCCTTGTTGCGGGAATGGTCTATTAAAATAAAACTGACTGACATATGAAATGAGCATCTATTTATGGTTCATTACTTGTTGATGTAAAAAGAAAAGGTCTCTGCAATTGATCATGGTTTTAAAGTAAATAAAAAATGTAAAAAAAATTTCCACAAGTCAAAAATAAAAAATGCTCTGACATTTCTAATTCTAAGGCATTAATTAATTCTAAGGTATTCATTTCTAATACTAATGTATTAGTAATGGATATGTATAATCCTTACATCGATAGTGAAGCTTATGTGAATAAGACCAGCATTATGCTAAGCCAGCCTACAGTGGAAGAAATTTAATAGAAGCATTAACAAAACATGTTGATGTTAATCAAAATGTGATTGATATTAAAAAGTAATCACATAACTATTTCTTCAAGATATGTAAACCTGATTTTCTGTTTTTTTCAGTAACCCTTTAGTCCAACCCTTCAGGATTGTTCATTTAAGTACTGCTGCCTCCACTTTCATATCTTCGTTTTGATGATGGTGGCAGGTCATAATTTAATTCTCCTCTGAACAGTCAATGATACAGCGACCTCCATCTTCTGGCGTTAGTGGCTGTCACTGTTAGCCTTCTGACCTGAGAACTTCTCAGGAAGCCCATCACGTTCCCAGCAGCTCTGCTTCCTGTTTTTTTTTTTTTTTTTTCTTTGCTGCTTTTTTAAAGGTTATGCTTGAAATTAAAACCTCCAACATCTCCAATTGGAGCCTGACTCTTTAAATGTCATTTAATATGCCTATGTGGGGGAAAATGTGAAAAGTATTTGTTTTATTTTAGACAGAATAGTGAGCTGCTTTTTTCTTGTCGACGGTAATGATGAGCAGTCGCCAGTGATTGAGTCGGTTTGGGTTCTACAGGTTAAGATAACAATTCTACAGTTTGGTCCAGTTTGGATGGAAATTAAATTTTATCTACAGTTATGGAAAAACGTTTAGGAAGTGACAGAAATGTTTGTTGTGACTTTTATTTATATGGTCAATTGACAGATTTGTATCAGTTTTGAAATTATTAGCAACTGCATCCAATTTATTGAAAAGTCACAGCACTAATGTTTCTCCTAGCTGTCATTTTACTCTCATATGCTGGATTAAGTCGTGATTGACATTCATACCTGATAGTACGGTAGACTCTGTTCGATTGGGGACCAAAATTGCAACATTTGGTCCCCAGTCAGCTGCTGTGGTTTTCTTTCACACTACATTGTGTCAAAGGAACCAAATTGTTTGAAAAACTGCTCTCCTCCTTGGCTCGGGGGCGCTGCACCAAGAACCTCTGAAGGAAAAATTGAAACCTAAGAAGAAGATAATGAGCTCAACTTCCTTCTTCATGAAATGTAAAAAAAAATAGAGTGGCTTCAGATTTTAGATGTTGTAAGGTTTCTCTGTCGTTGGGAAAATGCTCTAGAGTTCACTAGCCCTAGACCGAGGTTTTCAGGTGGACCAGAGCTCACCGTTTTGGTCCGTATCAGAGTGTGGTTGCGTATTCACATGAACCAGACTTCATAGGCAAATGGACTGGATCAAAGCGAACTGAACATGGCTGGTTTGGGAGGAGAGCATTTTGGGAGGTAACCACAGGTTATCTAAGGAGTTTTCTGACTGCAACTCTACAGATTCACCATTCTGTTGCCACTTATCATTGCCGTTTTGCATTTTCGCACAATGGTCCCTCATACTGGAAAATCCATCAGTTATGACTGAGTTGCTTCTAGGTTGTTGAAAGAAGCTGCTCTTGGACAACATTTTAATCCCACACTTTATTTGTGGCAGAGTTTGGGGGCAGAACTTTGACTAAGCCCTTTCTATGTGCATCATTCAGGATGTTGCAGTGATGACGCAGTTTGACACGACTAAACCTTTCTCCCTTGTCCAAATGATCAAACGTGGGATTCATCAGAAGAAATCAATTGAACCAATCTTCTGCTGTCCATGCCTGTAGTTCCTGCAGAATTTCTGTCTTTGCCTAAAAATCTTCACCTCACTCTCAATGCTGATGCTCAGCTGTGGCACCCAATGCAGTGAGTTCTGCACAAGTAGCAGCAAAATTAGCAGGGAACTTCCTGGATTGGGACGTCTTGGTATTCGTTGGACGTTTTTGGGTGTTGTGGGTCGTCTTTGGAGCAACTGAATCTTACACCTTAAGATCCTCAGTCATACAGAAGGCGTTCTTTTCAAGCAACCTTGTGCGTTCAGTTGGACTTTCTGAAGTGATTCCACTGAAAGAAGTTAGCCAGTCATTTATTTCATGGCCCAAAATACAGTTTAAATAGTTTCTTGTTGGTCAATCTGATCGGTAAAGAGATTGAACAGTATATCTTTGTCCTCAACCTGATCTATGGTCACCAACTCTGGGTAGTGACCAAGCAAACGAGATCACGGGCAGAAAAGTGAGTTTCCTCCACCATTGAAATAGTCTGAAATACCCTTACTGCAGTGAATATTTCATCATGCTTTCCTTAACATTAAAAAAAAGCCCAGTATTATTTGTTCCCAATATCTGTAAAGTCTTTTCTTAGTCCCATTTCATCTGCCATTATCTTTTATTTACAGCCTTACAATGTATAAAAGCATCTCTGCCTGCAGGGCGAAAAAACAAATACAAAATGACAGCAGTTCCTCGTTCTCCTAAACCCTGTTGGCTTTAGTCAGGAAAGCTCCCTTTATTCTATTGTCTCTGCAATGTCTCCCAGAGAAAAACAGTTTTTTTCTTCTTCTTCCATCTCTCTGTCTCTGGGTTTAATGTGTAATCCCTCCTTCAGAGGCAGAGCGGATGCGCGGATTCCACCGGGGCTGCGGCAGCTGCAACTTCCTCTTTCTGCACATTAGACTCACAAATCGACCGTCGAGCGGTCTCAAAGGCCTTGTGTGGGAGGCAGAAACACAAAATGAAGAAAACAGTGGAAATGTTCAGCAGCACTGCAGAATGTAGCAGGACCTGTTTCTGGGTTCTAGAATGACAGTCAGGATGTGGTTAGGTTGCCGATTTGAAGGGCAGAACTGTGACTCGGAAAGAAATTTAATGTTTTTGATTGTTTATTCAATGTTGCATGACTCTGTGTTTTTGTGTTTAATGATGTAAAGCAGTGGTCCCCAACCTTTTTATTACCGTGGACCGGTCAAGACTTGGAAATTTTGCTGCAGCCAGGAAGAAGGGGGGTGGGGAGAGGTGAACCGTCAGATAAAAGCCTTATCTGACGGTTCACCCCTCCCCTGCATGTTGGTGTTCCAGCTAAATCCTGAATATACCCTATTTGGGTTGTCTTGGTCCTTTTATCGCAGCCTGTGGGGTTTACCCTGAATGGGAACGAGAATACAACCTGTTGAATGTGACAGGTGACGCGGTGACGTAAGAACAGAGGGGAATCCCAAACCGCTGACATATCGAGCAACTGAGAGTCTGATGGATATCGGAGATGATATGTGGAAATGTTTATTATTATATGGTCATTATTATATCTGTATTATGTTTATTCAGTTAAAAATGTTAACTATGAAAAAACATAGTCACCTCTAAATCATAGTGCAGCAAATAGAGCGGCTGCTCCCGCTGTCTTTTATCACCGCCTTTTCTTTTTGTTACGTCTTTTATCTCTTAAAAATGACTCCACAAACTGTCACTATTGTTTCTACATCGTCATCTGTGTTTGGTTATTCTAAATTCCCGTATGCTATGTTGGGGGTTTTACTGGATTATCCTCTGGAATCGGGATGTTCGTGACTGGAATCGGTTCGTGTTGCTCCTGCCTTGTGGCTGAACACACAAACCGATCCAACCTGTTGTATTTTTATCAGCTCTGTGGTCACAGAGGTTTGGAGAATCGGCCGACAATCCTTAAATCTTTCCGTCTAAACCAGACTTAAGACTCACAAGCTCTACTCATCTCCTCTCAACCACTGCCCAAACGACTCTGGTCGCTATGGTAACGTTTATATATCCCTTCAAAATAAGATACAGATGCGCCACAAAAACGAACATTTTTCTTTCGTGAACATTTTAACTCACGATAATGACTAATGGAGCCCTGAGCTTGTTTCTCTGCAACGAGACGGTCCCATCTGGGAGTGATGAGACAATGACACCCAAAGTGTTGCTTATATCCACAGCTTGCTTGGTCTCTACTGGTGAAGCAGTTTGAAGCTTCATTGCCTCATTAGCAGCCGGTCGCTGCATGTTTCACAGAGCGGGTTTGTAATGTTTGACTCACCTACTGGTCCGGGATAAATCCATCCTCCTGTCTCTTCTCTGAGCCTTTTCCCCTTTGCAAAGAAACTTTCCAAAGACATCTGATCTGTTTCTTACTCATTTTGCTGCTTGTGGGCTCAGTGTTGGCGCGCAAGTAACNGGGGTTGGGGACCACTGATGTAAAGCACTTTGAAATGCCTTGCTGCTGAAATGTGCTATACAAATAAAATTTGATTTTGATTTGATGCTGACTCAAGGTACGTTAACAGGGAAGAAGGCTCAGACGCAGAACAATAAACAGATGAAATATTCACAGAAAGCTGCTATGTATTAGTTTTGCTCCTTTTCTTAATGCCACAAAATATAAAAGTGTTCAAATTACCCAAATTGAAGCTACAGGAACTGATCTACCTCTGTTAAAAATACAGATTTGTCATTATTTGAAGATGATTTGTGATGTCAAATAGAGGAATTGCCTTGGAGACCCTCCTGTGGTCAGTTTAAGTTTTCTTTCAAGCATACTCCAGAATGAATTTGTTCAAAGTCAAAGTGGCAGAGGCATAAAACAAACACAAGAACACAAATTGAAAAACACTTTTTTGTACCTCTATCTAAATTTTTAATCTGATCTTTATTTGCCTGCAGGTAATTCATTCTCAGATTTTTGACAAACTGAGCACTGCTCTTTTATTACTAAAAGAAGCAGCAGTAAGATGTCACTTTGGTGTCTGAAAAAGACAAAACGAGGAATCAGGTGGTTGAAAAACTGACTGATTGATAGTGCATGACCTTGATTCTTCTTTGTGTTCCCTCTGTGAAGAAAAATATTAAAGTCAGCTGGTTATTTTTATCTGTTCATTTCTGCTATATTCCAAACTTTTTGCTGTTTGTCATATTCATGTTATTGGATATTTTAAATCTGATTACCTAATTATTTTAATTGGTTAAACAAAAATAACTTTTTTTTCTTCCTAGAAATACTTGATTATTTAGTAATTTAATTTACTGCCCAATTTCTCATTGATTGTTTTCACAAAACAAAATCTAAGCGAAGACTTTACACTTCAAAACATAAATCTCTTGTAGACCTGAAGTCTCACTTGGAAATGACCTTAGAGCTTTCCATGACCCATTAGCACTAAAACAACAAATGTGATCTAATTACTTTTTTCAACAAGCAGCTTCTTCAGCAGTGAACTGTTGACGCTTTGTGTGAATGGGCATCTGATAGACCAGCAGTCTACCCTATGATTATGGAGGTCATATGACCACAACATTTATTCTTTAAGAACGTATTTTTTAATTGATAAAATTGGTGTTTGTAGTACAGGGTTTCCCCCAGTGTATTATAAGCCTGGCGGCCCGCCATGCTTTACTAGCCTCGCCGCCAGGCTAAGCGTTGCTTGTTTACGTTTCAAGAAAAATAAA
>NW_006800399.1:178731-185574 GCF_000485575.1 Poecilia formosa | reverse complement strand
GTGAGGAATTATGATCCTTTGGAGAACTCTAGGTAAGAGTTTAAAACCCGCCGCGTTAGCTCTGGTTGCGCAGCTCAATGTGAACCGCAGGAATAAGTTGTAGCGAATTCAGAGGTGCGCATTGTGGAGCGGTGAGAATGATTTATCTTTGTGAATGAACAACTATCTGCGGCGTTTACATCTCAACACGCTGCATCTGTCTGTGTCTGTCTTCCCTGTAAAGTTCATGTCTGTGGTCCCGGTTGGCCGGAGCGTTTGTGGATAACGAGCAGCGCTAACCTGATCGTGCAGGTTCAGCCCGGTGAGGAGCTTTAACGCTCTCCTCGGAGTCACGCATCACGCTGATTTTATATTATTTTATTATTATTTTTAGTATTATTTTTCCAGTTACACAATGCATCAAACCATATCAAATGCGTTGTCTACTTACAGTTAATGCGTGCGGCCGCACAAAGATCTGAGAAACTCGTGACCGTCGGACACGGTCGAGTCCCATAAATTCGACCAACCAGAATAGTTTCTGTGACAATTAAAACTCAACAGACACGAAATGGAACAACTACTAAAGCCAAATCTCCCGTTTGTTGCGCATCTCTGCGCAGTGCAGCGGATTTACTCGTCATGCAGGGCCGGTCCAAGGCTGCATGAGGCCTTGCAGACTTTGACTTAGGGGCCCCTCCAGCTGCTAAAATCATCAGCAGCTCTAACAGCTTCTGTGTTAGATTTAGTGAAATATGGGAGAAGGGAGTAGTTTAATTGGCCAGCTTAAAAAGCAATAAGTTATAATCGCAGTTTACTAATTTGTATTTGTAAATTCAACGATTAAACTCGCAGCATCAGATTGTTGCTATGGTAACAAAACAATCTGAATATTGTTCTTTGAACTTTTACAAAGTAAACTTGCCAGCTCCTTAAAATGTTGCATTTAAATGTTAAACAATTTAAAATCTTTTAATCTATATATGCTGAAATTGAATCAAATTTAACAGCATTGATCATCTCAATAAACAAGTGTTACATTCATGTATCTGTGGTCTGTTTTAAAATATTAGCATTTACGAGGCCCCTGAAGTTCTTGGGGGCCTGATGGAGCTGCTGACTTAATTTGGATTAAACAGAAGTGCAAATTTGTTGTTTTTAGACTAGTTGCAGGTTTAAATAGCATTTCACTGGAGATCTTTTCCTGTAACACATAATTACACAGTAATACTTTAATATTTCCTGTCAACTTAACATCTTTTAATACAAAAACACGGTGGACCACCTCGACGCCCCGACCACCGGGCTTAGCAAGTTTTCTGAGGGAAACCCTGAAAGTATACAAAGTTTCCAAGAAACTAAATAGTGGCTTTGATTATCTTTGAGCTTCATTCCATTTTAATTCTACAATTTGAGTTGTACTTTCTGAAGTTACTGACCAAAATATTGAATATTTTCATCATCTTAAACATTTTTGGAATGTACTTTGTAGATGACAGGACTTTATGCCATCACATTCAGAGATGGAATAAAATTAGACATAATGTGACATCACAGAAAGAGTTATAGTTACACAGTATGACGCTGAATTTCACACCATTTCACACAATATTCAGAATGGAAACGCATCCAAAGCAACACTCATACTATGAAGTATAACACTGAATTGCTCAACCTTCATCCTGTTACACATGCACACTATTCATAATGAAATTACATTATAAGTCACACACGACAGGATTTGATGTTCCACAAAATCTCCTTCAGTTCGTCGTGTTTTGATCGGTATGGTGTCACACATGGGAAGAGAGGAAACTGGACTTTGTGTCCTCATTATGTTGGGGTTGATTACAAGTTACAGAAATGAAAAGTCCAAACATTGTTTGTTTTTTACTTGGTTATTGAAGAACTGTGAAGAATTTCTTTAGTTTTTTTATGTAAACACTTTATTATCAAATCACAACCTGATTTATCCACCGTTGAACTCTGATTTCTTAGAATGTTAAAAGAATAAAAGCTTTCATCTCTGCTTCCTTGTGTTTTACAAGCAAGTCACGAAAGATCTGTCTGCAGAAGTCTAACCTCAAAGTCTGGGATTTTCACATTTTAAAAATCCTGGCCGTTCTTCGGCTCGGTGCACAGAGCGGGTCCGTCGGTTTTTCTGGTCTTAGAGATGTTCTGATTAAAAGTCAACCAGCAGAGCCTTTGCTGTCAAACCAACTAATCCCCGGGTTTTCTTTGGTCTTTTGCAGAGTACGCAGAGAGCATCGGAGATGGAAAGAGTGACGAGTTCAAAGAGGCAGAGAGGAAGAGGATCATGGACCTAGCAGACAACTTTTAGTCTTTTATTCTTCATAAAGACACAGAAATCCTTCACCACAACCAAAACACAGTTTTATTTCAGTTGAAACTTTACTGAAACCAAAATAAAAACTTCAAATAATAATCATAATAAAAAATGCTGGTTTGTTTTGATAATGTACAGAAATGAAGTACTTTAAGACTCCCTCTATATTCTTACCTGAATCATTTACTTCCACTCTCCAGGTAAGACAATCCCAGTCCATCTGCTCTAGTAAATAATTTAAAATTTTATTTGGTTAAATTGGTTTGCTGGAACAGAAATCCAACAGGAGATCACAACAGATAAATTAAATCCCATTTAACCCGCTCTGCTCTGTGTGTTTTGGAATTTAACTGTAAACTATTTTCTAATAAAACATTTTGGTATTAAACCCCCTGCCTCGTTTTGTGCAGCTTGTTTCGTTAATGTCACGGTTTACAGACTGAGACGTGCGCGGCGTCCTGATGGCAGTCTGCTGCGCGTAGCAATCTCATTACACCCTCCCCCGTCCCCCTTTGATTACTGTTGCACAGGAAGTGGTGGCATGAGAATCCTCTCCGAAATCCAACCTGCTTGTGCTGATTTTTTTATTTTTTATTTTCCCAGGAACCCACAGATGGATCTCAGCAGTGGAGGTGTTACAGTACAGCTGCATACAAACAAATCCAGTTATTCTCTCTATTTTATGTACCAGATTCTATTAGATCATTCCTATTTTTATGCTTTGAAACAAAAGAAAAATAAATTTAATTAGTTTTTCATTTGAAATCAGTGGAATCAGAATATTTATATAGCTGTGACCCACTTACTTGTTTTACCATCTATTTTTAGTGCCAGAAAGATTGTAGAAGGCCTTTTACTAAATATATAAAGAGGAGATTCGATTTGATCAGAGAGCGAAGAGCTGCTGCTTCCCTGCTGACAAATAAGCAGCCAGTGATACAGCTCCTCATCTGATGCTTGACTTTCTGACCCGGCGCAGCAGAGAAAGGCTCATTACCACAACCGGAAAGGAGGATCTGGATGGGCTAGTTCGCCTCTGTAGACACTAAGCTTTTCACATTTACTCTGTAATAACAGGAGATTTTAAAGGCATTGTTTTTTTGTTTTTTTTTGTTTGTTTTTTTTGTCATCAAAGCAAAACAAGACCAAAGATGTTAAAGTTTATTTCCATTTAGGTGCAAATATCTGCACTGAAAGTGGGAAAGTTCAGGTTTCTGCTCTCTTAATGTATTGAGTTTCCTTTAGTCACAAAACCAGATGCACTCATGGAAAATGTTCTGAGTTTTCTAAAGTCATTGAATGTCCTGTTTGCAAATTAAAAATGTATGTTTTAGTTGTTGTTTTTTTCATTAATTTACATATTATTTGTTGTCTGTAAACAGCTTAACTCAGAATTTTAAAGTGGACCTGGAGCAGTGTTATGTAAAATTAACTTTTTACTTTTTTTTAATTTCCTTTATTTAACTAGGTAAACCTCGTTGAGATCTAGATCTCATTTTCAAGAGGGACCTGGGCAGAAATCTGCAATACACAGCAACCTGATAACAAAATAAAACTAATTAATACATATGCACAAGTGTAAAATGGTATAAAACAATTTAAAAACGGTGACACTGTTTAAAAGAATCTCGTTGCCTGTTTTTAAGAATCGCTCAAAATAAGTCCAGTGAAATCAATTCTGACATCTTGATTTCATCACACTGAAAGCTTGCTTCCCTTTTTCAGTTCGGAAACCTGGAACATGCAAAAGAAAAATGTTAGAATGTAAAGAATGGGAATTAGCAGATCTATGTAAAAGAGAGTTTAAGTATGCTGGAGCCAAGCATACATTGTGTTATATTATGTACCTGGAGTGTTGCTTTGACTCTTTCATGCATGTTTGAGAAATACTTTAATTTCCATGGCAACCATTCAGCTGTGAAAAACACCTGGGTGGACCTAGCCCCGCCTTCAAGGACAAAGCTCCTCCTCTGAGATGCAGTTTCAAGGCTTCTGCCTCAGAGAGAATCCCTCCCCATGACTCTCCCACTCAGATCCTTCAGACTAACCAGCAGCAATTAGCAAACAGCTGGTGGAACTGCTGCTCAGTAAAATGATAAAAACATTGCTAAAGCAATGCATTGCAATGAAACAGAGACCCAATTTAAAGTCATTAAATTACGTCAAATTTCTTTAAAGTCATATTTTATATATACTGAAGGAGACAAAGTTGCTTGATTGTACTGTAAAATGATACAAAGAGGCTGGAAAGCACACGGTATCGGCCCTTTAAAATAATTTGTCATGTTCTGTGATGCCTCTGACCAATAACTCAGTTTGTGCCTCCCACAGTAACACCGTTCACACTGAAGAGTGTTGTTATAAGACATCAGTGGGTCTTGCTTAAAGTGCATTGACTGATCTGAAAACGTTGTCACCACACGGTCAAACCGATTTTGTTCACCCGCTGAATTGTTGGTGCGTCTCTTAAGAAATCCAATTTTTTCAAAAATAATTTTAAAAATCCCTTCTCTTTAGTGGGCATATTTTTGCTAGAACCAATTCACCCCCTCAGTTTGGAGCATATGTTTCATTTTCTCGCTCATCGAAGAGTTCAGCTCTTCAGTTCGCTGAACGGCACCGGACTGGGCGAGGTCACTGAAATGTTTCCTCACAGGATGAAGGCGATTGTCCAGGCAAATTTTGAGTGACCCGTTGTTTCAGAGGACGAGCCAGTGTGAAACCAGACAGACTGACCCCAGCAGCATAACGGAGCAGATGCCCTCACTGTGGGAGGTAATGGTTTAGGAAGTTGCCCTAAGTTGTCTTTTCAAAGCCTCATTTTGTGGCTCTTTACACTAAACTTCTCAGTACTGTAGTGAAACCAACCCTTTATTTATGCCTCATCTATAATAAGCTCTCATTTAGTATGATGTCCTCTGCAGACCATGATTCCTGGCAGCAAGCGGTGGAGCTGGGAGGAACAAGGGGCGACCCGTCGCCAGATGTCACATCTGCTTCCTCTCCTAAGTGTCTTCAGCAACTCTAATATCGCTCAGTAACAAGATGTGAGGGTGGCGGGGGGGCAGCTGCGTACCGTATCGGCTGCGGAGGCGCGGCCCTTCACATCTCTTATCATTGATTATGACTGCAGCGTGTTTAACAGCGGTCGTACAGCAATTTCACAGCCGAGGGGAAGGGGAATAATTGTATTTTCCAAATGACTGAGTGCAAACAGTGCACCACTGTGCTGCTGGGCTCGTCTCTCTGGTCGGGACAAGGAGACGGTGTGTAAGAGCTGCTGGTGAGGACAGGGAGAGCAGCAGTAGAGGGTGTACAAATCAGAGGTTTGGTTTTGCAGAACCTGAAGTTCAGCTTTTTAAATTTTTCTTCCGTCTTTCACACATCTATAGACCCACAAAAGTTGAACACCCTTTAGAAGTTGTTTAAAAAGCCTTCAAAAAATAATTTTTTATGGCACAACCACAATCTAGCACTGAAAACAATCTCATCTTGAGAACATTTATTTTATTTACTCATTTATTCAGTGAATAAAAAAAAAACCCGTGTAAAGCTGCAGTATGAAACATATTTGTTAAAACTGTCACCATGTCGTGACCGTTCATAAAAACATTGATGTCTTCAAACTCTTCCCTGCTGATGCTGCCTTCTGCAGGAATGCAGCGCCCAAATGAAAACAACCAATCAGAGCCAGGAAGAGGGTCTTAGTGCTGTCAATCAAACATGTCTATGCACAGTTCAATATATGCTAAAGGTGAAGGAAAACCATTGAGTCACCATCATCAGTGGTCATGCCAACTTGGTTTAGTATTCATTGCTATCAGGAAGAAGCTGTTGCTAGCAAAGAGGGATTAACTGTGCTAAGACCCGCCTCCTGGCTCTGATTGGTTGTTTCTAGTTTGCATCGGGACAAGACTGAGCAGCTCCCCCTTTTTTATTCACAGATTGTCACATATTATACTTTTCACAATGTAATCACAGTTTCAACAAATATATAAAACATATATATTTTCTTATAATAGTTACATACTGCAGCTTTAATAAAATAAAAAATCACCAGTGGTGTATTTGACATCCTGAAGTTTTAAAATGAATATAAGAAGTATTTTATTTTATTGTTTCAGTTGATCAGGAGGTCGTGGAACTTCTAATCAGACTCTTTTTATTTCCTGGGGTAAAAATATGATGTGACACAGAAGTTCATTTCTTTTAGCCACTTATCTTCCCACTCTGTGAGGAAGTTTTTAAAAATCTACAAAACTCACTGCTAGACAATTAGAGCAAAAGTGGCAGCTTGGCATCATCAGGTCTCAATAGTGATCCTTATGCCAACTTTGCTTAGCAGTAATATCAAAATAAAAATTTCTCAGTATATGTAACAAAATCGTAAGCGTTAAATTTCTTAAACTGCTGGAGCTTTTCAGAAAAAATAAATCTATTTGGATTTTTATTGAATTAAAGTAACGAGCAGAACAGGAGTTTAAAATTAATCAACCACCGCTGTGTTCAGGGAGGCT
>NW_006800399.1:174157-176891 GCF_000485575.1 Poecilia formosa | reverse complement strand
GACATTTAAAATTGGTCGATATCAGCTCTAGCTCTTCAGCATGCGTCTTCCCCTCGCCGCATCGCCACCGGAAGTCAGCAACCCTGTTTTAAATAGACATACAAAGCAAATGTACTGTAATTAAATGTTGCATTTTGCAAAGTGAGTTTGTTCTTAAGCTGCAGCAGTGAATTTGTTTTACCAACATAGTACACATCTGTATAATTAACAGCTATGATCTTGATTCAGGTGTTTTGTTACTTTCTTCTTAATAAAATGTATAAATAAATATTGAAGGATGAAGCTAAAATGCTGAATATTGCTTCCTTAGATGTAAATGAACAGTTTTAGCAATAGACTAATTTGTGTTTATTGCTGATTAGCAACTTAAGTGTTAATATGATCAAATTATCAAACAGCTTATAAGAAAACATCTGTCCTCTTGTATAAACATGTCTTATGTGAAGTATTTCTCTATTACCAAATAATGGATTATTAGATTATTTGTTAGTTTATTTTTTGCTCTAAGGTCCCTTCCAGGAGAGTTTCCTCTTCCCTGAAACCAAAACAGCAGAGTTCCAGCTCTGACAAACTTCATTTCTTCCTGCCATCATTGCATCCTAACATTAATTTAAACACACAGACGTAGTAAATGATGATCAGCCTGGAGCAGCTGTTGGTAGCTGCTGCACAGCTGTCCAGCTGCAGAGCTCAGCTGCTGAAGATTCACTCTGGCTCTGCTGGAGAGACGCATCCGTGTCCACTGATTGTCCTGGAGAACGCGGCTCTAATGACCACTGCAGGGGCAAATGAACCATCATTTGTTAATCATCATGAAATAGAAGGATAACTATCATGTGCCGGTCATTTGTTCTTTCCGTTCTGAATCCTTTCGCCTTGTGTCCCACAGGATAAAAGCTGTTTCTGATAATGGAAAACAACAGGATTTTGAGGGTGATGGTTTAACGTTCTGATTTTAGTTCTCTCTGTACTTCCTGTATTAAACTGGAGGCCTTGGGAATGTCAAACTGCAGGAAACTTCTGAAATTGTATGTTTGTTTTTTTTTACAGAGCTGCTGGAACTGTGATGGACCGAGTTGAGAAACAGGAGGAGCCACAGGAAATATTAGAAAAAATATTTATTATTATTTTAACCCAAAGATTTATAAATGACAAAAAGATAAACTGAGCTCATAAAAGAGGTCAAAGAAACAAAACTGAACTCGAGCAAAAATGCAAACAAACTGACAACACAAACAAACATAACTGACCTAACAAAGAAATGACACTCAGGGGTTTATATACTGGCTGATCAGACCAATTAAAACACAATAGGGGTAACTAAACAGAACAAAATTACTAACAAACAACAGTACAGCTAAATTTGACTAAACTGAACACCCAAAAATGAAAATCAAAAACATTAGCCACTAAATGCTAATATTTACTTAAATACAAAAACTTATTTGAACAAAGAAAATACAACTCCCCCCTGTCATCAGGATCTAGTGGTACAATCCAATCATTTAAGCTGCTGAGCCCCCATCCATCTTTTGTCTGGCAACTCCATGTCAGGTTAGTACTGGCAAAACAAACAAGTGTTAATCAAAATAAATACATGCTAACTAAATGTGTGTGCTAACAAATAGAACAAACGCATCCAAATCAACTAATAAATGTTTTATTGAAACTAAAGTGTTGTGTTTGTATGAAAAAATAAATTGTGCATAAAAAGAGTTACCGACTTTAGAGTGTGGCTGTGGGTTTGGTCATCACAGGACCCAAACGCTCCACACACAGAAGGCAGATCCTGAAATGTTTGGCGCCAACACAGACAGAGTCATTTTAACTCAGATAAACATGCAGAGAGCAACAGCTTGCAGTTGGAACCAGCGACATTTGGACAATTCTTCGCTTGGAGTTCAACTGTTTACTGCAACATGCTCTCAACATGCAATAAATGTTTACCTGTTTGTTGAAACCTCCTGGTAGACAGGAAGCTCTGAACTGGTTCTGATAATTCACCAGGCGTGGACAGAGAGACGGGTCTGCCTGCAGATTTCAGTATTGATCCAAGTCCTCTGCCTTTTTTTTCTTTTTTCTTTTCAACCTCATCATCAATAAAGTGGTGAATCAGAGTGATTGGATGATGTCAGGCTGCCTCCACTTCCCATCGTTCACCTACAGATTGATTTTTCCTCGGTCTGCACAAAGGTCCTCCACAACCAGAGTCTTTACAGATTGTTTTAATTAGACAAAGGCTTAAGAAGAGTTTGCATATTGTTGTTTTCTCAATGCTTTTGCTTTCATTAATCTACACTTGGCTCTTAGCTGTGCAAATGTTTCCTTCATCATTGATCCTGTTCATTTGTAGCATGAAACAACAATTGAGGGCTTATTCTGTTATATTTTACACCCGTCATGAGAATTGGGAATGGATCTCATACCACTGGAAAGTCTGTTTATTCTCTCCTTAAATCGTCCACATTTGGTTTGGTGCCAAACATCTGCAACCGCCAGTGATCCAAGATGTCCATCATGACCAGACTAGCTAGTGTGTGTGTGTGTGTGTGTGTGTGTGTACTTGTTTTACCTGCCGTGTGGGGACTTCGGCCTGACTCTGTGCATACACGTGGGGACCTGATGACACGTGGGGACCAAATTTGAGGTCCCCACCGGCACAACCCCATTTTCAAGTAGAAAATGGTGTATAAACATGCCTGGTGAAGTTTTCCAGGAAGTCCCCACGAATTCC
>NW_006800399.1:158048-172207 GCF_000485575.1 Poecilia formosa | reverse complement strand
CCAGGATGGAACCCTTCCTGACCACCACCACCAGTGTCGGGCCCCGGGGGGAGAGAATCCCTACTCGGTTATCGGGATGTTCATCGAGTTCACATCAAATCTCAGCTCAAATCACCTGCCGGGGCCCGAGCGCCAAAGAACTGTTATTCATTGCTGTCATTAAATCTTTTGTTTCTTGTTCTCGTCTGAGTCTTTCCAGATTGAAATGGAGCTTTAGCTGAAGTTCAAGCTGGAAGACTCCGCCCCCTCCGTTCACCCATTGACGTCATGCTCATCCCCGTCCTCAGCCTGGACCTCACCCTGCACGTTGAATCAGCAATCAGGCTCTTCATAAGAGGATCCACACCCAAACTGTCAGACGCTTCCCAGCTGCGTTCAACCCACCACCTCCCCATCTCCACCCTCATCCTTCGGTTCTCCAGGATGGAACCCTTCCTGACCACCACCACCAGTGTTGGGCCCCGGGGGAGAGCATCCCTAATCGGTTATCGGGATGTTCATCGAGTTCACATCAAATCTCAGCTCAAATCAGCTGCCGGGGCCCGAGCGCCAAAGAACTGTTATTCATTGCTGTCATTAAATCTTTTGTTTCTTGTTCTCGTCTGAGTCTTTCCAGATTGAACTATTAATTTTAAAGCTGCAGTATAACGTTTAGAAAATTGTTTAATTTTTTTTGTTAAAACTGTCACCATGTCTTGACAGTATGTGACAGATAATCTGCTATTGGTGCACTGAAATCTATGGGTTGCAATATTAGTGCTGGGAGGAGGAGCTCCATCATTTCAGATTATTTGGCTCATAGCAAAATGTCACAACATGGTAACACACACACACATTATATATATATATATATATATATATATATATATATATTTACAACAACATTTCTGTCATAAAAGTTAGATACTGCAGGCTATCTTTAACAGCAATAAAACAAGCAAGTCTGTTTGTCAACAAACAAATGTATATTTGTCTTTTGGCAACTCTGACCACTCCCCCAGTTAAGACTTGTAAGGCGGACTTCACACTTCAATATGGCTGCTCTGGTATAAAATGACACATATGAGAGTGACAGTGCCTGCATCACTAAGCTGAACAAAATAAAAATGGTTTTGGAATAATGCTAATGGGTTAATGCCTGAAATTATGTTTGTTAGAGGTACTGCGAACAATGTTTATGGGTTTCGCCATGTTGAAACCGCGATTTCCCCGACTATGTTAACTACCACGCCGGTTTGACGTCAAACACTCTCCGAATTCCGAGGTACCAGAAACGCAACATTAACTAGTTTTTATTAATCAAAACATAAAGTAATAAAGTGGAACCCTTTCTGTCTCATAAAAGCACGTTCCTAAAATATAAGATTAAGTTTCAAGCTAAAGAAAAACAGTGGGTTTTAATATCCCTCCTCTCATAATTGATATTCCCCGCTGCAAGCCGCGGCACTTCCCGTAGAGGGAGCGGTCTACCTCCGCCGCATGTAGAGCCGACAGGACAGAGGCAGTGAGTCAGTTGAGTCGGGCAGCTGGCAGAGAACATCACGCAGACTTTTTTCTTTTCTCTTCATCCCCCCTTTATCTCAGAAGGAACCGCTCACTTGGAATAAAAGACAAGCAAACAAATAAACTGACCATAAAAGAAAAAGAAAATCTTCGTCAAGCACTCTACCCAATGTGAAGAGAAAAGAGGCTGAAAAGAAGAGAAAACAGAAATGGGAGCGTTCAGGCTGCTGCTGTGGAGTTTACATTACCTGGGACTCTATCTGCAACTTAGTGTCTCCACAAGGCAGGCTGGACACCGAGACCTGGAGAACCGCATCTCCGGGAACGGTATGTGTTACATCTCTCTCTTCCCCACTCTTTTCCTGTGAGAGCAGAGAGGAGAGGCTGGCACAGGTACTGCCATCTGCTCACCGGCGGAGGAGGCAGACAAAGAGCACAGGCTTCAAAGGTTGCTGCTGATTACATGCAACTGATGCAAATGAGTGTTTTCCTGTCTCTGGTACTGAAACTAAAAGGAAATTTTTCATATCATACATACAGGAAGTAAGTTTTTATATATATATATATATTTTTACGGAGGGACTGCAGCAACCTGTAAGTCCCAGAGGATTTCAGTCCTCTGAGGTTTGTTCTCGTTGTCCATCCTGGGTTAGGTGCAGTTGCCATGGACATGACTTTGTTTTCTCCTTCCTGTCTTATCAGGAGCTGATGGACTGATGTTATAATATTCTGTATTACTGCTTCCACAGAAATCTGTGTCCTGTTCCGATTCGCCTCCTTCTCCCCAGCCAGGAGCTTTTCCTAAATGGCCTCTGGTGTTTGTTCTTGGACACAGCGAGGAGGCAGGCAGAGTAAATGTAGAAACCTTCTGGTTTCTCTCTGCTTGCTTTGCTTCAGGGTGGCAATGAGGGCAAGTTTCAAAAATGGAGATAAGTTTTAGTGTGTAAGTAAGAAGCAGGAGGGGGAGTGAATTTATAGAATAGGACGAGGATGATGGGGAAAAAACAATCTTAAAATGAATTATGGAGCAGATTGTGATACACAGTGATGTACGACTGGGAGCTTTAAGTTGGTTTATACTATAAAAATTATATTGCATATAATGAAAAACGTATCATCCAGACGTCATTTTTTTATGTCATTAAAAGAACTTAAAACAACAAAAACAGCAGAGGAAGACATCTGCTGGAGCAGCAGGAAGTTGATTTGATTTATTTTTAGAAATGATTGAAAGTGGATTAAGAGCTCAATAAACTCAAATATTTCAAATCTCCAGTAGGAATAATAATGTTTCTGCAGAACAATCTTAAGTTTCCTAAAGATGTCTGACTCTACACACACAGCTGCAGTAAACTGTCGTCATTCTGTTGCCGACCTTTGCTAACGCTAACCTGTTTTCATTTTGATGAGATAATTAGATAATTCCAGTTTTGTAAATTGTTTCAATTCTGTGTGCAGATAAAGCTAACAGAAAAAATAAACGTATCGCTTTGCTTTGACGTCATACAATCTGATGACTGGTGTTTCAGCTGCTTTCTGCAGTCCTAGAACTGCAAATATGTTTCACTACAAGATGCGTCTAGTAAAAACACTAAACTAACGGAGGCCGGCCTAATAGGCCACATGCATTGTCTATTATTGAATTTTAAAGCCTATCTTTATTATTATTTGTTGCTTGTTGTTCCACAATAAAATACTGTAATTACTTTATTGCCCAGCACTACCAGGGCCACCCACCATTTGTTGTATTAATTCAATAGTGTTTTCTAGTGCTTTATAAATACAGTGGTATGGTATCGTTACCTTCCTAAGGCTGTTGGGCTGGCAGCATCATAACCAGGGATGATGAAGGCTGGTTCTGTTCTTAATTGATGCAAAGAAAGATTCTTCATAAAATCGATAAAGTTATGGCCAACCCTGACCATCCTTTACATGAGACTGTTTTGGAAAAGTCAGAGGTCAGAGGCTTTTTTAGATTCACTGTAATACAGACTGCTACAGGAGATGTTTCCTGCCAACAGCCATCATCACCTACAATAACTGAAGAATCTGACTTAACAACATTTAATTCCCCTTTGGGATCAATGAAGTATTTTTTAATTTGAACTGAATTGAATATATTATTAATACATTCAGACTATTTTCCAACATTGTTTCCCTTCCTAAAACCAGCTGGGCTCATAAAGTGAACAAGTTAGCCAGTATGTTTCCCAGTTTGCTCAGCTGCAGAGGAAATGATCCAGTTGGCTTAAACTGGGAGCCGAAGTGTTCTTACAGTTGTCCTCTTTTGGACGTCCTGCCTTCGTTCTGATGTTTCCTGTCTGTTTGTCAGGCTTTTCAGCTTATAGCAGCAGACATGAAAGGACTTTGAACATCATCTTTATCTCCATAAATCTGATGGTTCTTACTTGTGGTCACTGTGTACAAATCAGCAAGTCAGTCTCACAGAACAAAGTTGGCCGAATCCCTGCTGATCCCAGCATTCTTTACACCTTTCCTTCTTCCCAGTGATGAATTGTTTCTTGATTTCTCTCTCTTTCACTTTTAAAAAATAGAGTATTCATAATGCTGCTTCCACGTGGATCCATATGAATAATATCTCGCAGCATGTCGTTGCATCTGTGACATAAAGGATTTGTGTCTGTGGTGTTTCTTTTTTTTCTTCAAGCTGAATGATGTGTTTGTCTGTGTGAGGAGATATTTTAGAGCCGTGTGGGGGATTTTTATGGAAATGAGCTGGTGCATTTACTCTTGTTTTTGTATTGTCCTCGGGGCAGAAAGCAAGAAAAGAGGAGGGCAACAAGAGATTTTAAACTCAAGTGCTTTACCAGATTCATGTAGTGTAATTCCCAATTCTTAATTGAAACAGTAAATGGCCTTGTGCTGCATTAATTAACAAAGAATGGAGCATATTAGTGTTGTGTCGAGTTAAGGCAAATCGGATTTTCTGATGGATTCTGCTTAAATAACTCCCAGAGCAGAGATGATAAGACATGCTCAAGAAATCATGTAACACCTTTATTATTTGCAGAAGAATTGTTCTATTTTTTCTTTCTGTTATGAGAAGAATCCAACCTGTGGGTGATCTCACCCTGACTCACATCGCCCTCATGAAGTAAAGGTCTTTGCTGAGCAGTGGGGAAGCTCTCGTCTGCTTTTCTAAAGCTGTGTTACGATTCTGGCTCGTCTTGCTTGTTTCCAAGTCCCTGAGGGTCATAATTAATCTTCTTCTTTCTTCACTTTCACTCCACCAGCTGGAGCAGAAATCAGCAAAAGACAAACAAAAAGAAAATAAGATAAAAAGTATCAATTAGAAATTATTGGTGTGAGTTTCCAACCTACATCTGCTCTGGCGCTGTTTTACTCATTGATACTTTTCAATTAACTCCTAATTAGGAGCAAGTGAGGAGATTATTCCAGCCAATCAATTGCTTTAAGTATTCAGTGAAGCGTAAATGAGCCATTTTACCAGCAGGAGGTCCAAAGTTTTGTAAGAAAAAAACTAAAAACTACAACTACGTCCACTATTATTGACATTCCTGGTAAAGGACAGAAAATAACACAGAAAATGTTGAAAAAAATTCTACCTTAAATTTACTTATTTATTCTATAAAAAACCATTAAGAAATCATTGTTTTAAACAGAACCACCTGTGCCAAAAATAAGGGGCAAAACTGGGGCATATTTGATGTTTTTAACATTTTTATCTGTCCATAATTTCCTGTTTTCCCCAAAGCATAAATATGTAATACAAGGCTTATTGCTATTCTTCAAAAAAGGACAGAACATGGGGCATGATTTTCAATTAAGAAATATGCTTGTTGATCTCCATAACTCAAAAGATGGCTACAATAAAGTATTTGACCCCAGTTTTTAGTCAAACCCTAACATTTAATTCGGATCGTCTCCAGTGATCAGTCTCACTCTGAGACTTTTTCAACCTCGGTCTCAGAGTGAAACATCTGGAGAATGTTTCCTGTGTGGGTGTTAGCAACTCCACAGGTGTGGAAGTGAACATGGCAGCATGTTTGGGTTCTCCGCTGCGCAGGCAGGTAACAGAAACAATGGCGGATTTCATTGTGCTGCTTAACATGTTCAGTTTAACTCGTCTGTTTCAGAACATAATAGACATTAGCATTTGGTTCAATGGAGACAAGTTCCTATTTTTTAAATGAGGTGGAAGCTTAAAGACAAAATTGTATGCACATTTCAACAACATACTAAAATTACAGCGCCATCCAGTGGCCTGGCATGACAACTACAGCTGGCTCAGGGTGTCTTTGAACGTGGAGCTTTTCTTCAACTGATATCTAAAAATACCATCAGTTTCCAGACAGTAGTCTCATGAAAAAGTAGCCTTGACCTGCAGAGATCTGCATTCAGAATGTTATAGCCAATCGAATCCCAACATGCAGAATGAGCGAGATGGTGAGGGTGATAAACACGTCTGCCAAGGTCAGTGCAGCAAATGTAGTTGTAATTTTAAGGAACTTTTATGAGCCACCATATTTATCTAACACTTTGGGAAATGAGGGTGTTTTTTGAAATACAAACATTAAAAAAGTTATTTAAATGCATGTCGCATGTCTGTAGACTGCAGTTCCAGCAGTGATAAGTTATCTATCTTTGCTTTGGAATGGCTTCCAATATGAAAACATAAAGAGAATAAATAGATTATGATTTATTTCTGCATGGAATTAGCATGTTCTCCATGTGCATGTGTGGGTCTTTGTCTTTCCTTCCACAATCCAAAATCCTGACTGTTGGTTAATTGCTCTCTCCTCCAATGACGGATATCCAGGACAAACACCATGATTAGCAGGTGTTGGCTCCGCTTAAAAACTCACATAATCTTCATAGCAGTTTTCTTAAACACTTTTGTACACCTTTTACTGTAGCAGTATTGAAGGTTCTGTTCATTTCTATCACAGATTACTCAAACGTATGTTGAAAAAAAGAGAGTACTGGCAAATAAACCGAAGCCTGAGTTTTATATCTTTGCCCTCTTTTGACCCCCATCACCAGAAAAACCAGCAGCGCCCCGGCTCCCAGATTGGATTGGATTTGAACCATATTTTCTAATTTACTCATTCAGCGAATCCTTACTGGCTGCCTCAGCCGCTTTAAAGGCTTCAAGCATGGCTGCTCCTTCACACTGTGGCGCTATTTGAGAGGGATTGAGTAGATGGATGTCTGAGTTTAAATCTGGCACAGATACAGCTACAGTCTGCTGTGGTTAAGCTCATTCTAACCCCCAACTCTATCCACTTAAAAACTGGTGTGCAATCTGGAGAAGGCAGGGGGCGACAATTAAACAGAACCACAAGGCAGTGGCATCATCTTTCTATTAGACTATTATATATTTAACAATGGCCAACGCAGCATTGCTGTCAGACTGGCAGATAAAGCAGCTTGTGGAGTTTACTCGTGTCTTCTGCTGAATTAAACACCAAATGTGGCCGTCTGCTGCTCTTCTCCTCCCACTCGCTTACAGTTCATCGTGTGTGATGGTAGGCGGTGTGCTGACATGACAGTGGGCTTCTGTACATTATCACATCAATGGTTCCACCAGGAACAGCAGCCATGGAAAACTCAAAAAGGAACACCGTACAAAACATATTTGATGATGAACATTGATCCAAACATAAGGAAATTTTTACAATCAAATCAATCAGATTTATTTATGAAGCAGCATAAAAATAGCATTGTTTTTTGTCGGCAGCGGATTATTGTAGTAGCAGTGATGAGCAGCAACAAAGTTAGAAAAACACAAATATTAAAAGGGAGCTGGATACCAATGAAATGACTCAGTTTAGGAAGAGAGTCAAAGTAGAAATGTGACTTTAAACGAGATTTAAACAGTTATTACTGAAGGCTGCCTGATTTGTAGAGGCAAACTATTCCATTGTCGGAGCTGCAACTAAAACTCTTTCTCCTCTTGAGTTACAGCAAACCTTAGCTACTGTAAAAAGTCCCACTGGTTTGCTGACCTCAGTGAAAAATAAACTCCGGCCGCACCACACCATCTCTCTCTTCATGTTCATCTGGGTGACATCCAACATGGAAGAGCACGGCCATGTTCTTTGATTCAGCTAAACAAAACAAATAGCAAAAAAATACATTAAAATGAACATATTACAGTTCCAGAATTACAGCAGTTACAGCCTTCTTTCACATGAACACTTAATTTTTATCAACACTTCCACCACTGATAGATTGTGAAGTACACGTATTTTCATCCATGCTAGGCTAAGCTAATTGGTGGCTGCAGGTAGCATTGTGTTTAGCATACCACTGCAAAAAAAAAAAAAATACACAAATTATATTACATGCAGTTTTTAGCGATTCGTTCAGAAGCTTGTACATGAAGAGCCTTTGTGATACAGAATTGAAGTAGCTTGTTAGCGTATTAGTATGTTGATTTATGATAAGATTTCTAAGAAAGCACCAGTACTGCTGAATAGGAAATATGACTGTGTGGATTGTTAAGCAGTAAATCTACAAGAGCAAATGCCTGAAGCTATGAGTCTGATGTGTTCATTGTTAATCCACATTAGCATGTAGCCGCTTAAGCTAGAATCAAACTCAGTATTTCTCTGCCCTGTAATGCTACAGTTCAGGGTGAAAAGGTGATTCAGTTCAATAATACTTTATTTTATCCCAAAAGGAAATGAACTCCTATCATCCAAGTATCTGAAGATGTGGATCCATTTATTTTATCCTATGATTTTAGACATTTTAGGATGAATGTCTAAAGTAACATCTGTTGATTTAACTCGTAACCAAGGATTATTACTTGTAGTTTTGATTGAGTTTTCAAACATGAAAGACTTTAACATATTTTAGCAACTCCATTTTGCCTGTAAAAAGTGCTTTTACTGCATTAAACATTCATTAATGATTTATTTGTCATAATGTGTGGATGAGATGGTGAGGGAGGACGCAGGCAGACCCAGGTTGAAGTGATGATGATGATAATTTAATCACAATAATCCATGGAACAGGACAACAGGGAGCAAGACGCAACACGACGGCACAGGGAAACTGACTGGTACACATGACGAGGATCCGACAAGAGGCAAAGACAACAGGTGGGACTAAATACACTGGGAGGGTAATCAAAGAAACGAGACACAGCTGGGAACAAACAGGGAAGACAGAGACTCACATGGGAACAGACCAATAAACACAGGAAAACCTCAAAATAAGTACACAGAAAACACAGTTCACAACATTATTAGGGCAATAACCGTTAGTTGAGTTTGAATAAATGAAGTGAGACAAAATGTGTGTTTTGCTTGATTATTGGCCAGCTGCTTATTTTCCACTGGCAAAGAATTTACTACAAAAAAACGTTTCCACTAATATTATTGTTCACTTTTTAATCCCATTCCTCATAAGAAAATTATCACCATGTTTTGGTTACTTGTGGGAAAACTCATGATTTGCCTAAAGAAGAATATAACAGTTTAAAGTTTTATTCAAACCCCTGAGGTCTTGAGGTGCGATTGTGATAAAAATCTTGTTGCATCCACAATTAGAAGCCGATAGCAATTCCACAGTCGCACATTACAAAGTCAATAAAACCGCATTTTCCAAATGGTGCTTCCAATTTGAGCTCCAGCCTAAATGTCTTTCAGTGCTGACTGTCTCTTGGCGTCCGTAAATAGAGGAAGAAGGTGACTGTCAGAGCAGACAGGAAGGATGCGTTGGGAGAGAGGGACAGGATGACAGGTTTAGAGCTTGTTGGTGCTCAGCAGTAGGTAGAGCCGATGTATTTAGGTCCTGACCTCAGTATATACTCCTCACTGAGAAGACAAGTGCTGGAGGGCAGCCTGTGATAAATGGCGCGAGGGAAGGAAATTATTAAAGTAGCTGCTTCTTTCCTTCTCCACAAACAGCCTGGTTGTCTCTGGACTTAAGAGTCAAGCTTTTCCACGTCTGCTCCTTTTTGTTTGCATATACTTCCTTTGATAAGAGTGCACTTAAACATGGAGGCCTCTGCATGTCAGATTTGAGAGAAATCAAGCAACATTTTTGTTACTATTCTTACATTCTAAGTATTGCAGTATACTGTTTTCATTCATGCATATTTTAACAGGATTGTTTCTAATAAGGATGCACTGATCCACTTTTTTCACTTCCAATAACGATACCAATATCTAAAGTTAAATATTGGCCGACAGAAAATCAGCTGAACTCACTTATGGTGTTTCTTAGCTTAGTCAAAAAAACAACACAAGTTTAATTTGTTCAGTCAGTGCAATTAGGAGCAGAACAGCCAATGTAAAATAAATAGTAAAGAAGCTGAAACTAACAAAACGATAGGTTGACTATGTGTGGTTCAAAAAATATAATGAGGAATTTTAAATATAATGTAAAATAAATAATAAAGGGCACAAAGCATAGAACTAGACTGAATAGATATGGCCTTATGGATTGAGAACACAGTCACCCCTATCCAATCCAGAATTTTTTTCAAGATTATCACCTATACAGATATTCATATCAGATCTGTACATCTCTGTTATCTCAGTAAAGAAAGCAGAAAATTATATTCTGTTAGTTGAACATGACAAAAGTGTTCTTTAATTAAGACTCTGCTATTATTCTATGTCTTATAAATACTTAGATATTTTTTATGAACCAATATATATGAAACAGTTTAGATTTAGATTTATAAGAAGCAGTACATTTTTTTAATTATCTGGCTCAGATGAACATATTCTAATTTTATATTATAGAAGTACAATATGTTATGTAATCTTGTAAATTTACCCGTACTGTATAATCTCACTTCTTATTATTTTTGATTAGATTTTACATTATGTAAATCTGCATGCTTTTTTCTGTCATTTTGCTGCTGGTACCTGAATTTTTGTACTAAATGATATTTCTGCATAATAAAAATTATGTTGGTAAAATGGAGAACAATACATTGGTTATTACCAGTATAACTGACTCATAGAGAATGCTTGGATCTACTCAATCATTAATCATTAATCAAAGTCAGAAGTCTTTCACTGTTAATTTAAGGCTCGGAAGCATAAAAATGTGTAATCAGTTAACCTGAAGGCGCCTGAACATCTGAAGTCCTATAAACTGGTTTCTATAAATGGCTGCTTCTCTAACTTCACTAATAAGATTGGAAAGAAAAATACTTTTCTTGAAAGAGAAATACAAACATCCTACAAATGTGATTCTACAATCTAAGACATCCAGTGTGTTTGATTCCCCTGGGATTCACATAAATGGAGAAAATGATCCTGACTCACTAAACACTGCACTGTGTCATTTTAATGTTGCACCAACAGTACATGCCAAGACTACAGATTCACTTTCTCCTCTCTAAAACTCAGCACTCATCATCTACATTTTTTTTTTAATTATTATTTTTTATTAAAATGTGCAAATGCAGCAGCAGTCTTTCACCACTCTAATAGTGTGTACCATTATATCGATCTGGCTGATTTGCTTGTAAATCACTTGGATTTTGTTGGAAATATGAATAATTTAGACTCTTGCAAAACTGTCTTGGTACAACATACACTTCCAAGTAATTATTTAAGTTGTTTGTGCCAGCCAGGAGTGTTCAGTCTTTAAGAGCTGCATGTTTTAGTGTGTATAGCAGGGGTCCCCAAACTTTTTCCTGTGAGGGCCTTATAACTTTTCCCTTCTCTGGTGGGGGGCCGTAGTCAGTTTGTTACAGGAAAATTGTGACGATTGCAGGAGTGCCTAAATGTAAAAATGTGTTGTTTTCCAGAAAGCTCAATCAAATAACCCTCTCTGGGTTCTTCACAGAAAAAATCCAGGAAATAACACTATTTATGAAATAAATACCGTATTTTCCGGACTACAAGCCGCAACCCCAAAGTTTTTTAAAAAACCAGTAAACATACATATATAAGCCGCAGAGATATCTGTGGCTATGAGTGTTCTCATACGTACTCAAGGTTTTCCACAATGATGCAGCAGCAGAGGGGGGTGGACACCCAAAATTTGAGTCATAACAGGTCAATTGAATATCACATTTATGACGGTTGAAAAAGAAAAAGTTGCCAAGTTTAGATTTAACTGAACTGATTACGGTATTTTCCGAACGGTAACTGTAACAGTAAAAGTGCTGATCCTTCATGTCTGCTACTAGCATGTGCTAAATGAAAATGGGCTCTTTCTTCTTCTTCTTGTTCTTTAGATTTCAACAGCAGCTTGCATCCATTATTGTTGCACTACTGCCATCTACTGGATCCTAATATCTATACCTCAAATTCTCATAATGATCTCAGTATTATTTAAAAAACTGAAAAATCTTTTTTTTCCCCTCAATGCTATTTAACTCAACAACATTCTCAAATTTCAATTCCCTATTAAAACCTAATTCCGTTTTAATGGGCGCTTTCTTCTTTTATTTCCAATTTTGACTTCCAATGATTCACTTCCTGCTAAAGAGCCCCCTGGTGGTTGAAGAAAAATCCACATATAAGCCGCACTGGGCTATAAGCCGCAAGGTTCAAAGCTTAGGAAAAAAGTAGCGGCTTATAGTCCAGAAAATACGGTATATGAAAAAAAATCTAAATGCTCTCTGGTATTGTTCAGGGGGCCGGATCAAATGTGGAGGCGGGCCGGATTCGGCCCACGGGCTGTAGTTTGGGGACCACTGGTGTATAGGTTTAGCTGAAGCCTGATGGTGAAACATATCTTTGATTGAGGCAAACATTTGGGACACTGATAGCTTTGTGACAGACAAGTCAAAATAGTGCATCATTGTGAAGTAGAGAGGAATCTGACATATGGTTTTCATTTATTTTTACAAATAAAAATCTGAAAAACGTCTTTCTAGTCTATTTGCAAAATACTATATGGAGTTTGTGGAGAATTATCCTTTCTCCTTTTGGTTCTTGATGTATGAGGTTGAAGAAGAGTCAGTGAGTTGAATTCATGAATTCCATTTATTAACAATACAGCTGGTCCATTTGTTCATGCTATCCTTATGGGCTAACAGAGCAACATGGCATCAAACAACAGTTTGTAATTCCCTTTGTTAGTCTCTATCTAAGCTATGCTCTAAAGAGGGAGTTCCATAGTGTGTAATTTCCTTTAGCGTAAGCTTTGCCCGCATGTTCTATGTGAGTGCATGTATACACAAGCATGCAAATAGCTAAAAGAGATAGAGGAAAACACATAATTATTTATTCTCAACAAGTAAAGAAAGGATTGTACCTGCAGGTACACAGAAGCTAGTCAGCAGTACGTTTTGGAAATTACCCAATTTGGTTTTGGACTCTTGAGTAAACTTTACGGATTAAAGTAGCTTTCTTGAAACAAAAGCTACACTGAAATGAAAGTTACAACTTACATCATTATTGAATGTGTTACATTCAAAACAGAAAAACAAGGATCATATCATCACCTTCCTAAAATGTTACACATTCTCTAACATTTGGCCGTGACACATGTAATGTGCCAGTTCGACACTAAGAAGCTCACTGCAGTTTTCCTAGCCTACCCAAACAGCATTAACATTAACAAGGCTGTTGATGTTAATTCAGATTTTGGAAGCGTGGCCACCACGGACTGCACTCTGTTCACTTTCTGCGCTGTCATCACTGAAACAACAGGCAGACTACAAGCCTAAAACAGCTCAGGTATTCATCAGCATCGTTCAGAATTTCTGCTTTAGCTTGCTGATTGGCTTGGTTAAAAATTTACCAAAGGAATCCACAAGTGCAGTGAAGTGAGATTAGAACTGAGCAGAACTACATAGGAAGGCAATGGCCAGGCTAAACATAAAGACATATAAAGAATGCATTTCCTTCACCTCTGATTGTCCTATCCAGTCCTGTTTTTGCAGCCTGTTGGGACATTATATGAGAAGACAATTCACTATGACTATATATGAAACATCGCCAACCATTTATCAGTCTGCACCTGTACATGGCAGAAGGTCGTGTGTTGTACTCATTGCTTGACAATGTGGACTCGGACCTTTTGTATCCTCCATCATTCTTAGCTCTTCCTCCATCTCTCGCCTGTCACCTAATAAAACTGAACCCGTCAGAAAGCCTTCTTCAGAACTGGCACAAACAAGCTACAGGGTCAGGTGGCAGTCAAGGACTCTTCCTCTGTCTTTCTACACAAGTGCCGTCTGTTGCTTTCGTCCTTCGCTTTTTTTTGTTTCAAAGCACTCCAGTGCTGCGCCGGGGTTGGTGTTCAGGGATGTGTGTTTCTGTGGAGGAGTTGGACAGACTTTAAAGGGAAAAAAATGATTGTGGGTAGCTTTCAGCATATTGGTGCAAAGCTGCACTTTCTCTTAAGTGTCCTTCAAGAGCTGAAACCCATCTCTGGGATTCATCATCAGACTTGGGAATGTGTGTGTGTGTGTGTGTGTGTGTGTGTGTGCGCGCGCACGCGCGTTTGTTTGTAATACCTTGTGGGGACAATTGCTCCTTGTGGGGACCGGAGCCTGGTCCCCACAAGGGGAAACCCTGTTTTTGGGTCAGGGGTCAGATTTAGGGCTAAGGCAGAGGTTCCCAAACTGTGGGGCGCGGCACCTGGGGGAGCGCCGGGTAATTGCGGGGGGGGGGCGCGCGGGAAGCCATCTGGATGAAAAAAAAAACAAAGGAAGAAAAAAAAAAACGGACATTGTGAAGAAAGAC
>NW_006800399.1:154386-157820 GCF_000485575.1 Poecilia formosa | reverse complement strand
TAGCACCTTCCAGCTCTGCACCTTGTCTCCCGCCGCCTTTAAACGCAACATGAGCGCTACGACGCTCGCGCTGGGTTTACACCTGTGAAGGAGACCTGCTGCTGCTGTGCGGAGCTACGTAGGTTTGTGTTAGAATCACGGCAGCAAACCAGCAAAACGCAAAGAACTTTTCACAGTTTTATTTTGCCCCCAAAAAAGTTGACCCCCCCCCGTCACACACATCGTTTCAACCAGACAGCAATTTGTAATCCATAGGGGGGGCGCAGAAAATGTTTGGAAACCACTGGGTTAGGGTTAGGTATGTGATGGTTAGGGTTATGAAAAGGGTAAAGGTAAGGTTTAGGGTGTAGAAATGAATGGAAGTCAATGGAAAGTCCCCACAAAAGATAACCACGCAAACGTGTGTGTGTGTGTGTGTGTCAGAGAGAGAGAGAGAGAGAGAAGTGATGCAGGCAGCTTTGAGACAGAGGATCCAAACTCTTTGTATTCCGTTAGTAAAGTCTGTCCTTGCATGGGTGTGTTTTCTATCTTAAGAAGATAGAAAACAGGATACAGTGTTCCCTCTCTAACACTCAGCCTGATGATGTTGGGGGAAGTGTTTGGCTGTGAACACTTGAAAGTTGCTTATCTTCTATGTTACTGCCAATGTTGCCATCAAAGTGGAAGGGCACTCTTGCAAACAGTCACAGACTCAGAAAGAAAGAGAGACACCACACGCTTCTCCCGGGGAGACTCTTGGCAAAAATCATCTGTTGGCACCCTCACTGAGGGTGGAAAGAGGAGGAGGAGGTGGAAGGAGACGGGTAAAGAGGGGAATGTGATGCATTCATGGTCCACGATCAGTCACTTCCAGCCTCAAGAGCTCTTCAGCTTCCAGCAGGCTGCTGTATTATTTTGTGAAGTTTCATTGTTCCCCCTAAAGTAGGCATGGGTAGTGTTGGATCTGGAGTAAAAAATAAGATACAGTTTAATGTGGTACATCCTGGACCAGTTGCCATATTGTAACCAAGAGACCAACCACCATGCACTCACCAACTCCCTCTTAACAGGGATTAGTTAACCAATTAAGACCAATTAACCCATCATGCATGTTTTTGGAGACTGGGAGGAAGTATCTAGAGAAACACCAGGCTTGTTTAGGGAGAACATTTAAACTCCATGCAGAAAGCCATCAGGTTACGATTCAAACCCAAGAAGTTCCTGGGTACCAGTCCATTTTTTCCAGTTGTTGGTCTCCCCTAAGTTAGAAACAGTCCCAGCTTGGCCGGCCCAATGGAAATTATCTGGCTTTGCCACCTTATGTTACCCGAATGAAAACATAAAGCAAACACCAAAAAATGTAGTTATAGTTATTAAAAAAGGTTCTTATTGGCCAAGTAAATACTGTTTTGTTCCTTGTAAAATAAACGTGGGCAACCAGACAAGCTAATGTTATCTACTTAATTAGCCATATTAGCTGTCTTGCTAAAGACCTGCAGTAAGTTTGCTATAAACTTTAATATTGACAATTACACAATAATCTAATTAGCTACAACGTCCTCCTTGATATACATAATAGCTTTGAACATGCTAACTAGCAGTTTCTCAGCCTCTTTGGTGAAAACATACCAGTTTATCTGTAGGGTCCATAACCTAGTCTGTAGCCTGTAGCCTAGCAACTGAGCTGGATAAATTCTGATTGGATGAAAATTGGATAACTGAAAATTTTCCTCTCTACCCAGCATTTCATTTTAGTGGCTTTATTTCTTTTGAAAATAATCAAATAAAAATGTAACACATAAATACAAAGCTTTTGTGTTCATTATTATTAATCCAATTCAAATAATATGACCATTTGCCCCTGCTTTACAGCCCTGCTACATGAAGTACGTTAGGTCATTCTAACACATGCTATCAAAGATGTAAATCCCGTTGTTCTAGAAGAAGAGGCCTCCATGTCAGTCCTTTGAAATCAAAACTTCACGCAATCAGCAGGCATCACAACTTCAGGCATAAGAGAGAAAATGACTCTGCAGTAGGGCTGTGTAATAATATCGATTTTGAGATATATATCGATATTTTCTTTCCTAGAAAAAAATCGATAATCATCCGCAAGTATACTAACATCCAACTGTCACCTTGCTCACTCACTGCTTGCTTCGCCGGGAGAGTGATTAGGTCATCAGGCTTAGAGTGATTCCTTCAGATGTTAAGTGTCAAGGTTAAAAAGGTATCAAATTATTCAGAGCAGGTACTTGGTGCACTTTATTTACTTTACAAATGCATGTAAGCTACAGTTTGTACTGTTTCAATTAAAAGAAACATGTTTTCTCACCACTTCTTTGATTCATTTTGTCCAGCTGTCGACTTTAAGTCTGTGTCCATGTCCAACCAGAGCCAGGTATTGTGTAGTTTGTGCTTTTAATCAGTTTTCAGTTAAATTAATTTAATCCAACTCTATAACAGTCACAAAATGTCACCAAAATCACTATGTCCCTCTAAAATCTTTCAGAAAATAGAAAAAGTGTATTGAATTGTATAGTTTGCTGAATATCGCAATATATATTGTATCGTGAGCAGAATATTGTGTATCATATCGTGAGATTATTGTATCACTACAGCCCTACTCTGCAGATTGCTTTAATGCAGTGGTTCTTAACCTTTTTTGAGGTTCCGAATCCACCAGTTTCATATGCGCATTCACTGAACCCTTCTGTAGTGATAAATAAAATATGATTTTTTCCCCCCAAATTCAAGACATAGGGGTGACCCAGCTAGACTCTAGTTGGGTCACCCCAAGATCACCAAGGTAGAGTCTCTGAGAACAGTTCTTGAAAATATAGTCAGTGTTTTCAGCAAAGTTGAGCTGACTGTCCAGGAACGACCCAAAGTATTTAAAATTTGCCACAGTTTCAACAGGTTGGCCATCGAGAGAAACTGAAACCACTTTAAGGTTTTGTTTAGATTATTTAATCAGCTCTACATTCTTAATAGAATGAAAATTTATAATAAATAATAAAGACTTTGCGGTATTCTGATTTAGTAATGTAATTATATTAGTTGTGTTACCACCCCACGCCACTAGAGGCAGTAGCAAGCCCGAAAAGATGCGACTAAAGAGCAGATTTAGAAGTACACCGAAAGCTACAGAATTTGGTAAAAACTGTGAGCTTTGCTGAAGTAATTAAAGACACAAGTTCAAATCCATGCTAAGAGTGGAGCTCCTTCAATCAGTGCTCCTCCGCAGCTCTGATTGGCTCAGCAATGTAACGTGATCCTCTGCAGCACGTGATGGCAAAGCGGGGCGTCATCACGACTTTACACACACTTGTGTAAAGACACACCGAACACCTGAGACCGACTCATCGACCCCTAGGGTTTGATAGAACCCAGGTTAAGAACCACTGGTTTAATGTGTTTGTTTCCTGCTACGCCTTTCATACGGCACATATCAG
>NW_006800399.1:149800-154361 GCF_000485575.1 Poecilia formosa | reverse complement strand
GCAGCTCTGATTGGCTCAGCAATGTAACGTGATCCTCTGCAGCAAGTGATGGCAAAGCGGGGCGTCATCACGACTTTACACAAGTGTGTCTTTACACACACTTGTGTAAAGACACACCGAACACCTGAGACCGACTCATCGAACCCCTAGGGTTTGATAGAACCCAGGTTAAGAACCACTGGTTTAATGTGTTTGTTTCCTGCTACGCCTTTCATACGGCACATATCAGAAAAGCATTTACATTTTGATGATTTTCCTTAGAGCTGTTTTAAGTGAAGCTCAGAAAGGTTACATTGTGTATTCAGCTCCTAGTTTGTCAGGCTTTTGGTATGTATGCTGTTTCCTCCCAATCCTTCCCTTCAATTTTATTGATGTCATTGGCCTAGTCAAAGTCAAGACTGTAGCGTGATTGAAATGCTCTGATGGGGCCTGAAGGAAACTGTATTACTTAAAACTCAATAAGCTGAAGCAATGCTGCAAAGAAGATATTGGTCTTTCAGGATTTCATTTGTCTAAGAACATGAGTGTTTGATTTGAATGCTTTATGCTAAACCACGTTGTTGAAAAGTCTTCTATTTTTGTTGTGGAAATGTCTTTAAATCTTCACAAAACAGAACAGAACCACCCCCTCTATGTTACGGTGACTCAAACACAACAAAGCGGCTAAGATTTTCCGGTAACACTTTATTTGAAGAGGTGTGCATAAGACTGACATGACACTGTCATAAACATGACATAGCAGCTGTTATGAACATGAATGTTATGAATGTTTCTGACTGTTATCATGAAGTGTCATTTGGCTAGTAATGACACTTTTAATACAAAATTGCTTTAAAAGTTGCTTTAAAAGTCCACTAAAATTACTAACTTTGAATTATTTGGTAGATAATGACACTTTCAATGCAAAGTTGTAACTCTTAATAGACTTTTAAAGCAACTTTGCATTACAAATTTTCTGAATGACACTTAATGACAACAGTCATAGACATTCATAAAGACTCCTTCATGTTCATTTCAGGTGCTATGTCATATTTATGACAGTGTCATGTCAGTCTTACTACTAAACAAAGTGGGCCATATGTCTATACTGTCAAAATTACCAGTCAATAAGTGTTATAGATGAAATTATTGTAACTGTCATAACCAATAGCTGTGTTGCTATTGCAAATGTGAACAAAATGTTTTGATATTCTGCTGATGTTGAAAAAGCACAATTTTGTAATAGCAGTGTTTCCATTAAAATCACACACAAATCAGTTTGTTCACACAGTAAGGCATTAAATTCACGCCACCATCCTCCGGCCTTTTCCTCTACTTCATCTTTTCCTCCAGTAGAAATATCCAGCTGTTCATCATGTGACTCGTGATACAAAGAAAACGTTTCCATTGCAGTTTTATTAAATGTACCCTTTTCTATACAGCCAAAAAAACCATCTCATGCTGGCGCAGAATGTTTTTATTGATAAAAGTGATTTTTTTTTTTTTTTCAAAATTGCAGCATGTCCATTAAAGATTTACGTCATGCAATACTTTGCATTAAAGAGTCAAAGTGTTGCTTTGACTCTTTAATGCATGTTTGAGAAATCCTTTATTCTCCATGGCAACCATTTAGCTGTGAAAAATGCCTGGGTGGACCCAGTTCCACCTTCAAAGACGAAGCTCCTCTGAGCTGCAGTTTCTAAGCTTCAGAGCTTCAGCCCCACACAACAGCTCCTCCCACTCAGCTCCTTCAGACTAGCCAGCAGCAATTGGCAAACACCTGGTGGAACTGCTGAGCTCATTATAGGAACTGCTGCTCAGAGTAACGCTGGTAAAAATGTTGAAGGGTTAATAGAGGAGTCATGTTGATGACTTCCTGTAGGCGGAGCTTCAGAAAGAGTAGGAGTTTTTAAAGAGACAGAGACCCAATTTCAAGTCATTAAATTAGGAAATAGTAAAAAAAAAAATGTAATTATATTTAATAACATTTTGATGACTGAAAGTGATTTTGTTACTTCATTATGCTATGAAATGGCACTATCTACCAGGACACAAAATAATGGCATTTAAGCAAACTTATTTTTGAAATTGCAATTTGCTCAATTGTATGTTCAAAGGAAACGCAGCCATTGTTATTTGATCAGATGTTGTTGTTTTTCTGTTTCAATCTTTAGTAATTAGATTTTGTAGCATGTTTTTGTGTAAGTATGATGGAACTGTGGTATTTTCACTTAAATATTATGCTGTTAAAATCTTAGAAACTTATGGATGTGTATTTTTTATTGAACACTGGTGGTTTTAACCCTTTATTTTAACATTTTCTGACAATAGCTCCACTAAAGTGCTTTTAAGTTATTCTGTTAACTGCATTACATTGCATTGATATTTCTATAAAAAAAAATCTGTCACATCTGGATGTGTGGAAAGGTACACGGTTTGAAGCTCTGCATTTAAGAATGTGCACATAATCCAAAGAGTCAACATGAAACAAAACAGAGTAGAGAAAAAAATGCCCTTTCTCTGCCTCTGCGCACACACACACACACACACACACACACACACACACACACATCCGGACATAGCAACAGCATGCTCAATAATGTGTGCTGCCTCTGGCCGTTTTCAGACAGGGTTATCCATTACAGCGTTTCTGCAGTGACCAGGCCTAATTACAGCGTGGAGGAGAGCCTCTCTCCTGCACAGCGGACCTGTGTGCACTTGTGTCCGACTGGAGCTTGTGAATGACTTTACAGCTGGTGGTTGGTTTTATAATTACCAAAATATGAGCCAAATGAGCCAGCATACATAGCTTTAAGTGTTTTTTTTTCTGGGTTGCTCACACACACACACATTAGTACAGCCAGAGACTCTTGAGTCCAATCATTCTCCTTCCCTCCTTTAGCCGGCTGCCAGAGATTCGCATATTCTGTCTTTCATGTCCAACTAATAGGCTCTTGGCCGTCTTTGAGGCCCTGCATGGTATTTACAAAAGGCCGCTGCGTTGGACAGCTTGATACCTGTGGGCAGAGTAAAATGGAGCGTACAAAGGCACACACTGATGCCGCTTGGCTGGAAAAGCAGCATGGAGGTAAAGCTGGTTCCTCAGTGGGATTTTTAATGGTTACTTAGAAGTCAGATTATGTCTGCCACCTTGACAGATTTCCAGTGTCCTCTAGTTTTATATTTAACTTTTTGCAAACATTGACCCTGATGAAAACTGACATCAGTTTCACTACATTTGCTTTGTTGAGTCAATAGCTTGCTAGCCAGTTAGCATTAATTATCAATGCAGTCCCCATTGTTGGAGTCAGGAATGTGTTGTACAACCCACATTACTTTAACATGTACCACTGCAGGTTATAAAATAAAAGTGAATGATGAGTTATTATTATATAATTCATAACAGTACATTATGGCCATTGTAGATAGAAAAGAATAAACGAGAAGATTTCCACCAAAAACGTGGAAATTTTGATATTAATCTCAGAAATTTTCTAGAAAAAAACTTGGCATCTCAAAAAGTTTCAGAAGTCAAATATTTTTAGATTAATTAGTTTCTTTTATCAAAAATGTTGCTTTTGGAGCTCAGAAATTTCTTGTTTTGTTTTTTTTTTCTAGAAAACTTCTGAGACTGTATCTAAAAAAATTCGTATTTGGCAGAAATTTCAAACTTCTTTTATACAATGGCTCTAATATGCTGTTGAATCTAAACTCTACTATGGATACAATTTGGACTGGTTTAAATGGTTACCATGATTCAACAACTGGTATTGCTGCATAGCTTTAAAATATTAAGAAAATTATATTCAGTCACCAGCCTAAATGAAAACTTTCCAAAGAGAAACTGGCATTAGCAGAAGCTAGCTTCTAGCTTGATCTATTCAGCCTTCAGAATGTCCTGAAAAACTATGATTAAACACTTCATTCATGATTGAACAAATGGTGCAAAATTTCTGTCTCTTTTTCACATAGAGCCAGCTTAGTCATAAAAACATAATCTGGGCGACTGTGGCTGTGTGGGTAGAGTAATTGTCTTGCGATTAGAAGGTTGTAGGTTCAATTCCAGCTTCCTACTGCCTCATGTCAATGTGCCCTTGGGCAAGGCACTTAACCCCACCTGATCTGCATATTGGTGTGTGAATGTGACTCTAGTATAAAGTGCTTTGAGTGGTCAAAATGATTGGATAAAGTGCTATATAAGTTCAGTCCATTTCGCTTTGATAATTTTGTCCCTTATAAATAATATAATTTATCAATTAAATATTATTTGATGATTTCAAATACCTTTTCACAGCACCGCTCTGATATTTTCATACAGTGGATTCACAGAACCATAAAATAAAAAAGGAAGTGTTGGGATATTTCGTAGCTCCAAGGCGTGTGTCCCTCAGGTGAACTTGCACCTGCGTCTGGCCATGTAGCGCTGAGGGACGAGGCCTGGCCAGAGAGGACTCGGTGTTGGAGCTCCATTGACCTGAACATGACCAGGGGCACGGTATAGGGGGGAAAAGTGATGACAATGGGTTATATGCCATGGACTTCCGTTTTAGCACTTCCGCATTTTTTAGCCACATAGAATGGT
>NW_006800399.1:141976-148538 GCF_000485575.1 Poecilia formosa | reverse complement strand
ACCTTTAATAACATAAAGTTACCTAATTTTTAAAGTGCAATCAGTAATACTTTTATAACAAATTTATATCTATTAATTTCTCTGTATTTTATTTTGAAGGACAATTTTTAGAGAACGGAGCATTGTGGGGAGCAGAGGCTGTTGCAGTTTGGAATACCTGTTGGTAGAGAGAAAGCCTGCCTGTTAATGTGTGAACTGCACCTCCTGTGTTAATCTTTGCTTGCACCTCCGAAAGCAATGGCTGTGAGTCAATCTTCTGTTTTGTTGGTTTATTTTGAGATTGTTTTTTAAATGTTTTTTGTTCTAGAAAAGCCATATTCTGAGTTTTTATTTACATAGCAACAGTTGCTACATAACTGCTTTTTAACTGAAGCTCAGGTTAATTCTGTTCAGACACAAGAGGTTTATTCTTTGTATTCAGAGCTGATGTATATTTTTGTTTTTCTGTTTCTTATAGTTTCACTCAACTTTTCATTGAGCTTTCTACACTACTGCTCAAGTTGTGTCAAGAAAACGTATTAAAGGAGCAAGACGCTCAGCTTCCTGGCTCATGAAATTGAGTTTGGCTTGCTGTTGACCTACGTTAACATACAGAGTATCTAACACGTAGTGATAACAGTACAAAAGTAATATAAACTAATCAGTGACTGTTCCTGTTAAGTATTTCTGGATTCCAAGTTCGTAGTGATTCTAATTCTGATTCCATTTCTGGGCTGTATAATATTGATCTAAATAGTGCGTACTCCACAATTTCTGATATCACTAATAAACTAAAATAATCCTTTTCTGGGTCAAATAGGGAGTACTCCACCTAAAACAAAACAAAAAAAGAGGAAAGGACACATTAGGGCAAATGGCAACATCCAGACGAAACAATGGAAAAACGCTACTGAGCCCCTGGCAGAGTCCGATAAAGATGTTATAAAGGCATGTCCTTGGGAGCGTTCAGCTTCGCAACTCCATGGATACAGGAGGGGGTGAGGAGGGAAGAGTGTTGTGTTTACATATCTTCAAGGAGATTAGAAATATGCAGCCCTTCCAAGGCCACATGGGGAAAGCCAATTCAGAAACAGAATGTCTTAGGTCAGGAAGATTATAAATTTCAATCTTCCCTAAAGTCTCTCCGATACATCTCAGTTCCCAATTATCCAAATTAGTTTGGCCGTTCCACTGAGCTGAAACTAGCAACTTCTCCAAGATCGATTCCATCCCGTTAGTGAGTTTTAGAGTCGACGTCTCTGTCCACACCAACAGTCTGAGTGTTCGCTAGTTCAGCCAAGTCCGTCACAGATTTGTCGATAATCCAGGAATCCACAAGCTCCAAACAGCAGAAATCCTGTTATCATGAATAAATCCAGGGCGAATCCTGCCGGGTTTGTCCCTGCAGGACAAGAGGGCTCTCTGTGCCCAGACTTCTCGTTGAAAATTTTATCAATTGCATTGAGAGATCAGTTGACCAGATCCATAATTTGTAGATTTGGATGATGTGCAAAGAAAGGCTCCAAAAATTTCGAAAAAGACAGGACAAAAACAGAGCAAGCAGGGCAGGCATGGGCAGGGGGGGAGCAGAGGAAAAAAGTGTCCGCCTTCATTGAGAGCAAGAGAGAAAAGGGTTCAATGTAAATGTCCAAACAGACATGCCTATCACACACATATCAACACTAAGTGTAACAATAATGACTAAAATAAAACACAGGAAATATTAAGGTCAGCTAACTGTCGTGGTGGGATATAAAGGACCCCCCGAATGGAACGCTGCGGTCTGACGCTGTTGTCACGGTTACTACGGACACTACGCAGCCGCGGTGGGTTGCTATCAACCCGCGTCTTTTAAAATGTCCTCGACCGGATACTCCACCATCCTTAGAAGTAAGAACTCTGGCAAAAATACAGATGTGAATGAAGAGACGCACATTCCAGGCTAAACAGGCAATTATTTAAAAAATGTGTCCATCGTGGTGCAGTGTGCTGCTGCTGCAACACTGCAGACCCGTTCGCGTCTCTTTATCCCTCAAACATTTCCTGAGGCTGATACGGTACAGAACTTTTTATTACTGATTCAGTTTCTTATTGCACTTTTAAAAGACTATTATGAATTGATTATTTGCTTAGAATGTTGAGTTTGGATGATCATTTATTTAATATATAATAGTATCAGCCAAAGTAATATGAATGGCAATTTAAAGAACAAATCATACTAATAGATTAACAGCACATACCTAAATATTTCCTACTTTAAAACGGTTTGTTTCTGTAGGTTTTATTTAGAAATGTTGATACATTTTATGATAATTGTTCAGCGATCATTTAATGTATTATTTAACTTTTATTTTATTAACGTGGTTTACCAATTTGGATAACTTGACTTCCTATAAATAAAGAGAAAAACATTCTAACCAAGAATACACCAGACACAGTTCTGCAGCCCATGGTCGGTTCTAGACAGAAGCCAATAGGGTAACTGAAGAAATAATACTAAATAAATGTATTTTTTTGATATTGAGTGGTAGATAATTTTAACCTTCACAATTTTACTTTAACAATTGCCAGTAATAAAAAATTAGAATTCTGCACTTTTAGCTGCTGTATGGCAATAGGATCACATTTTCCATTTGCATCGGCTAGATCAGGATCTGCAACCTGAATCTGGAGACACAAGTGGCTCTTTGGCTCAGAATATTAAATATTGCTCTATTTTTTTTTTTGTTTCATTCTTTTTTAAGTGCTCCCCACAAAAAAACACTGACTACACTGACCCTCATGGTACATTTGGTCTAGAACCAGCCTCCAAACCTAACTCCTTATTTGTATAAATATTTTGGTAATACTTTTATATTTTGGGTTATCTGAGGACACATTTTGAATATTAAATCAGGTGTTATGATCAATTATTCAGTACTTGAGTATATTTTTACCAAATAAATTTTACACCTACTTCATTAAAGCTTAAGTAAATCTACACAAGTATAAATATGTTGAAAGTATGCTACTCTGATTGGAGTACAATTTTGGTGGGCGTCCCTTATTTTGATTTCTGAAAGGTGGCAACCCTAACTACAGCTTGAATAAAATGCAACTACATAGCATTTTTGAAAAGTCTGGATTGCTTTATGTGTATTTTGCATGTTGCTTTAGACTGTTGCTCATGGGGAGACATTTCAGTATCTAAAACTAATAGAAAAAATTTAAGCAACCTACTTGCATACTGGATGTGGACTGTTGGATGTTAAATTCATGAGCAGTAAATATTGTGCTAATTATCATTATTGAACCAAAGAAAAGAAGGCAGATGCAATCCTTTAAAATTGTGACGCTTTTTATGGGTCAAATAGACTCAAAAAATTGTAACAGCAGCTCCACCGGGGGCCCAAACAAATTTTTTGTCAGGGGGCCCAAGATTCCTGGCGGCGCCCCTGAACATGACACACTATCACTGATGAGTGCATGCTGCATATCCAGTCCAATTGCCACCAGACGTAAGCTTTAGCAATGAAACTGCTCAGTGCTGCAGCTATATCCCTCAATGGGGGATTACTGATGACAATATGTTGCATATCCACTTTTGACTGGAGGGATGGCTGTGACTGCAGCCAATGAGTGTCAGCACTCCGTCTAGACTCTGACTTTCCTCGTCTTCTCTCCCAGGACTTTCCCTTCACCTGCTATGGAGGTCATTTGCTTTACATCTACATCTTCAGGATCTCAAAATGCTTTATGATAGTTGTGACAGTTTTTTTTGCAAACTGCTTTTACAATAAATGGTGTTAATATGATCTGAAAATAAAACATTCCCTCCAAGAGAATCGGATAAGTTACACTGCTTTGATTTGCTGTAAAATATCTTCTCCATCCAGTATCATTGTGTTGTGCTCACTGACTGATAATTATTGAGTGTGTCTATTAACAATCCAGCATCACCTTTCCACACATAGTATACTGTCACATGCACAATTTCATCACCAGCTAGAAGAATTCAAAAATTGTTAAGATAAATTTTACTGCATCATCATTATTCTTATACCACACATATGTGCCACTGCTGCACAATTTACCTTGGTGTCTAAATGACCAACAACACTAATTAAGCTCCTGCCACACAATGCCAACTCTTTGTCAGCGCTCAAAGATTTATCAGCCTCTGCCTAGTGAATGCTAGAAGTGGTGCCAGACCAACTTCTGATTATTTTTTAAATTATTTGACCACACCCAAAGCATTGAACTTTTCTTCCTGGTCAATCAGTTCTTAAATATCGGTACTCTGTCCTGACGCAGTGAAACACTGTGAATTTAAAGCACCTCAAACATGTACACTGCACATGTTTGAGGTATGGGAACATCAGAAAGACAAAATGGTTTTTATTTCCTTTGTGGAAGACACATTCACACTTCTACATGGCTAAATGGGAAACAGTAGACAAAAGTTGTTCAGTTGTCACAATTAATGACATGCCAAATGTAAAAACTTTGACTGGCCCTATGCTCGTCCAGATTTCCAGGTGATCTGGAATCCTGAGTTCTCTCTTGTTCTGTCCTTTTCTCATCTGCCCATGTATACTATGAGGTTTAGGTCTGGGGACTGAGGAAAGTTGGCATTTTGTCTGATGAACCATTCCTATTCAAGGTCTAGTTGAAAGACAACTCATTTCAAGAGTACTGCTAGAGTCCATATGATTATGTTTTCAGAATGTCCTGCTACTTTAAAGAGTTAATGATGCTCTATAACTTTGGAAGAACAACAGGCCCAGAGCTTCCCACGTCCTCCACCATACCTAACATTGGACCTCAGGTGATGTTCTGCAGCCAACCTTTGTGAAATTAGTGTTATTTTGTTACAGATTTATTTCTTGACATGTTTTCTTGACCCTTTAACAATGTTTTTACCAACGCTACACTGAGTAGTAGCTCCTATAATGAGCTCAGCAGTTCCACCAGGTGTTTGCTAATTGCTGCAGGCTAGTCTGAAGGAGCTGAGTGGAGGAGGGTTGATCTGTGAGGCAGAACCTTGGGGGCTTAGAAACTGCAACTCAGGAGGAGCTGCATCTCAAAGGCAGAACTAGGTCCACTTTGCCGTTTTGTGCTGTTGAATGGTTGCCATGGTGATAAAAGGATTTCTCAAACATGCATGAAAGAATCAAAGTAAAACTCCTGGTGTGTTTTTGATGAGTGAATAACATGAAGTAAAGCTCAAAGAAAGTAGATTTTATATACAGTAATACTGCCCCTTTAAGGTTACAGTAAATGTGAAGGACTCTGTACTAATTTCTGAGGTGGAAGCCATCAGAATTGTCCAGGTGCGTGTCACTGTGTCAGAACAATTACTTTCTCATTAGGTTAAAAAGACACGTTTAAAGGACTCATTTGAAAATGCCACTCTTCCTGGGTTTAATGTTATCACACTTGTAACGCTTCCTCCGATAAGCCGCCGCATCTCTCTGTTGTCCTGAGCCTTGGAGCTCATTAACCAAACCAAAACTGTAGTCTCAGGAAGACAAACGCCACGAATGAAATCTGCTCCAAAATGCCGCCGCCGCAAATAGATTACAACAGAGGAGTTGTATTCCCACCGTCAGCTGTGATTAGCGGCGCTGAGATGTCATTCAGTCTGTTTTTAGAGGGAGAGGTTGCTGCGCGACAGCTCGCGTCTCCGAGGAGGCTTGATGTGTCGTGTTCCTATTAGATGTGACACTTTTCCGTGGCTGTTATTCTTTTTTTTTTAATCTGCTGTGTGAAAGTCACGCTCTCGCTTTGTTTATTTTATTTGTCTTCTCCTCGTCTTTTTGGGGTTTGGGTGTCATACTTCTCACCCTCCTCTTTTCTCTCTTCCTCTTCTCACTGTTTTTCTTTCTGTACATGTTAATGTGCTGGAAGTGTCACCGACATGCCAAGACATTTTGGAAGATAAAGCACTGATGCATCAGAGCAGATGCTCTCTCAGGAATTTTTTATTTATTTTTTTTTACTATCTGATTAATGATGTTTTATTTAAAATGTTGGACAGGTGCTGGAAAGTAGGCCATACAAAGATTTCACTAACATATCTTTTGGAAATATGGGGAAAGTTACATTTGTATTATTAATGGAAAAGCCGGTAGAGAACTGAAACTGCCCACGTCCTTATGGTTTGTGCAAACTTGGCAAAATATTAATTTTAAATCAATGCTCTGAAATACTAACAATTCACTCTGTATTATTTATGCTTAACTTTGCTAGAAGGGCCCAGTAATAAACTGTGAAGCTGAAAGACAGTGGTGACCCTCCGTGTTCACAGCTATCGGCCACAAATCCTCTGTCTGTCCGCCTACTTCAACGCATCGCATTGACTTTTAGGTAACACTTTATTTGAAGGGGTGTGAATAAGACTGACAAGGCACTGTCATAAACATGACATAACACCTGTCATGTAAGTTTTCATGAATATTTATGACTGTTGTCATAAAGTTTCATTCGGTAAATCATTACACTTTTAATGCAAAGATTACATTATTCAAAATGTCTTCGTTATGACAACTTGACATTACCCAAGAAATCATGATCTGACATATCTGTTATAAAAGTATTACCG
>NW_006800399.1:108993-125236 GCF_000485575.1 Poecilia formosa | reverse complement strand
CTTACTTACTTACTTACTTACTTACTTCAGTGTCGGATGGAAGGATTCAGCATTTTGCTCTCATTTTGGGTTTGACACAAACTGATGTGAAGTAGAGACTGCAGATGTCTTTTCCTCCTTCAGTGGATTTCAGCGCAGTTGATGATCATGTGACTCGTGATGCCAAAAAAGTGTTTCCATTGCAGTTCTGAGAAAAACTTCTACCTGAATATGGCTGAAGAACCGACTCATCCCAACACTAAAGCTTTTTATCAAAGAACCAGAGACGGAGCTTCAGGGGGAGCTGGCAGGGCGGTGGGCCCGGGCCCAGGCTTTGAGGGGCCCGGATAGGAGACAGAAAGGGATTTCAGGGATCCAAGCCTCTATCATGCTGGAGAAGGTGGGCCCTCTCCTGATGAACATGGTGTAAATGAGGGTTATGTAGGTCGCCCAGTCAGGGTGACTCATGGTTCCTAAAAACTGGTTTTAGTGATGTAATTATAGGTTAATATATTTCATTGTGTTGATGTAATAATCAGGGCATTTCAGTCTGTTTGGAGATTTTTTTATCCGAACAGTTAATACCTTATGATCTCAACAAGCTGTTTTTGTTCTTAGCTTCTATAAATATTCTAACATAATAAGCAACTGTTTAACTGTGGTTTATTCTTGGACTGTTTTCAAAATCATACAGATTTGCAGGGTAATTAAAAAAAAAGGTGCCAGGCTATTTAAATGATATAACAATGGAAGAAAATTAAATATAGATTAATAGATAGGATTTTATTAGGAGAGGGGCTGATATCCACCATACTGATCTCATAATAATCTTAATATCTGTTTGGACAGCTGTAATGAGCTTAATGTAAAAATCCACTCTCTGGTCTTACATGGTGTTGGAGCTTTTTTGTACAGGATACAAAGAATTTTCCTAATCAAAGCTTTAGAGTTCGATAGATTTATCTGTGTGTTTATTTACATGAATGTTACACCAAATAAATTTCACATATATAAATAGAGGTAAGGATGGGCTGCTGGTACATCACTCTGGTATTATCTTGAATTGTTGCCAGTTAACAGAGATAAATCTGAACTGCAGCTTCTGAAATATTTTATCTTGGCTGTAGTTTTGCTTTATGTTGTTTGGATGCTAAACATCACTAGAAGATTATTTTTCCTTAAGGTAGATGAACAAGTCATCCCAGTGAATTTAAGAACAGTTTCACATTCACAGTGGAAGAATAACTGAACCTTGAAACAATTTGGAATTTTAGTAAGTAATTTAACACAAAACCAATACGTTATGGAATGGAATACAGAGTAAAAATTAAAATTAAATAAAATTTTATCTCTAGATCAGTGTTTCTCAACCCTGGTCCTCACTGCCCCCCTGTCCTGCATGTTTTAGGTGTTTCCCTTCTGCCACACACCTGAATTGTATCTCTGGGTGATTAACAGGCTTCTGCAGTACTTGATGGTCATGCAATCATTTGAATCAGCTGTTCTGGATTATAGAGGCACATCTAAAACATGCAGAGCAGGGGGGGCTGAGGACCAGGGTTGAGGAACACTGACCTAGAGACTCAGTCAGATTGGATGCTAGTTCCACTGGCAGATTATCACTTATAAAATATTTTATAAGTGACATAATCAGCCAGTGGAACTGGAACTTCATCATTTATTAATTCATTAAGAAGTTTTTGACTTCTTAAAACTGACTATTTGTTCATGAAAAGTTACAGAATTAGTTTTGTCTTATTTCTAAGATATTTACTCTGTAATCTGGACTAAAAATTCTTGGTAAGATTTTGTGTTTTTGCAGTGCAGACCTTTTTAATATTTGGATGATTGAACATTTCAGAGAGAACTTTTCAAAGATGGATTTATAACAACTCTACTTTAAACTTCCGCAGAACTTTATCCCTGACCGTCAGTTTTCTGTGAACACATTTATATCTTTGCGATTGATTTGAAAGTCTGAAATCCTTGTGCTGAATACCAAGCGATGATTTTTTTTTCTTTTAATTGTTAAACCACTTTTATTTTCTTGAAATCTTTTACATTTTTAGTCCGTCTTCTGGAGACTTTGGTTCTCCGAGAAAAACCATTATTGCCACTGGAAGCTACATCCCCGCTTATTTTACCACCTGTTAGATCATAAAATAAATAACTCTCACAAACAAATGCTGTGAGTTAGATTGCATTGTTTTATAAAAATCTTCCTAATCCACAGTTTGTCACAGAGAAGAGGGGTAAATCATTTTCATCGTATTCAAGGCAACATTAGACAATCAGGTGTGATTAATTACTAGCAAAGCTGTTGATTATTGCAGGTCCAAATAATCGCCGCAGTGAAGAAGGTATTGTTTCTAAACAGTGAAGTTAATGAAGGACTTAGTTGCTGCAGACAGTTTATCTGTATTGTATATTTTAGCAGCAAGGCAGTCCAAACTATACCATAAAAACATATCCAGCTATCAATTATGAAACAACCAATAAACATTTTGTCTGATGTCATCATCAAAATCATCAAACAAATGCACATCAATATAAACCAATATGTTCATTAATATTCCGCTTACTGCTCAACAAAGACAACTCTAACCAGGTGGGGTTTTGATTTAAAGGAACTCAGTGTTTCAGCATCTTTGCAGTTTTCTGGAAGTTTGTTCCAGATTTGTGGTTAATTTCAAACAATAATTTGCATATTTAAACCTTAAAGGGGCAGTGTCAGGTGTTTTCCAGATAGATAGAATCATTTTATAGCATAATAATGTAATTGTGTTGTGTTATAACAATATGATATCAAATAGGACTTAAAAGAAATTTGACTTTGTGATTTAAAGCCTTGAAATTGGGCCTCTGTCTCTTTAAGAAACTCCTGGTCTTTCTGAAACTCTAGTTCAGGAAGTCATCCCAGCATGGCTCTTCTATTAACTCTTCAACAACGATTTTAGCAGCGTTTCCCTGAGCAGTAGCTCCTATAAACTTACTAACTAATTCATCCTGGCTAGTCTGAAGGAACTGAGTGGGGGCGTGGCAGGGGGAGGAGCTCTGTGGGAGTGAGAAACCTGGAAATTGCAGCTCAAAGGAGGAACTACGCCTCAAAGACAGGTCTAGGTCCACCTAAACATTTTCCACAGCTCAATAATTGCCATGGAGATTGAAGGATTTATCAAACACAATGAAAGGATCAAAGTAAAACTCCAGGTGTGTTTTTGATGAGGGAATAACATTAAAACATGAAGTAAAGCTTCAAAAGTTATTTTTACATAACACTGCCCCTTTAAAAGCCACGGAGCAAATTCAGCAAAACGACATAAATGTATCTATGATTCCTGCTTCTCCTGAGTGGAGCTGCCAGATCTCATGCCTCCATCTTGTCCCCTGAATGTTCCTCATGTCTCTGTGTTTGATTACATTCATTCTGTGATGAGGCTAAGCGGCAGTCTGTCCCATAATCTCTGTCATTCATCAACGTCAGCCTTAATAGAAGCAGAGAAGAAACAGGGAGCAAGGAGCCCCATGGACAAACCTCCTGTGGGTTTATATCTCAGGGTGTGTGTAGGTGTGTGTGCGTGTGCAACAAAAGCTGCTCAGACTGTACGTTTCCTTTAAACAAGCTTATTCTGAGTTAGGATAAGTGGGTACAGGAATATATATATTTGGTTTTGGGTTAAGAGTGTGTGGGCAGGTGTGTGTGTGTGCGTGTGTGTCTGTGGGTGTTCGTACATGTGTGTTTGTGCTTCCACTAAGCCGGTTCGCTCATTTATCCGTGCTGTCAGTGGGCCCCATGAGAGCCTCGCTTGCACAACAGCAACCTGAAGGGAAGAGAGGGATGAGGAGGAGGAAGAGAAGAGCAGGAGGAGGTGTGATATGAGCGGAAGAGAATCTCCGCTGCCTGCCAGACTCTGAGGCTTGGTTCCAGCTGTCCTGTCTACTTCCACCCCTTCCCCTCCCTGTTGCTGCCTTTATGCCTTCAGCGTCAAACACAAAGACTCTCCCAAGCTCTGGATTCTAACAGTGCAGCCTTAGTGGGGGCCATTTGGCTGCAGCTCTGTGTAAGGTGGGAAAAAAGCACCTTTAGTCACATTGAGCAGAGCATCTGTCATTTTATGTGTCAAAAGAAGTTTCTCTTTTCCTCCAGATCGACTAAATGTTTACACAAATAGACGTCGGGAATCCATCCTGCTCTGAAGAGCTTCTGTACGATCCTCTGAGGCGACTGAACGACAGAAAGTAGTGCTTAAGTGAGGAACTGCGTCAAATGTATTTGGGTTCAAACGATTAATCGCAATTAAAGTTTTAACTTCACATGGTTAAAAACTCCTTTCAAGAACTTGATTTAACCTTTTAGTTAAAACAAGAAATAAACAGATTAACACTCCTCTGTATTTCTTTTATCCTTTGCTACAGATGATCAAGTGTAAAATGTTTTTTTAAAAGTTATTTTAAAAAAGGAATTGAATCATTTGTTTACATGTATTTTTCATTGTATTCCTAATATTGTACAAAAGGTTTAAGTTACATGAAAAATCTGCAGAATGCCAATTTCTCTATCTGATTAATCGATTAATCATCAGAACAATCAATAGAGTAATTGATTCCTAAAATAATGAACTGCAGCTCTCAAAGCATACATAGCTTTTATGTTTTCTCACAACTAAAACTAACTCTGAAAAGTGTGGAGTACAATTGTGTCTCTCAAGCGGTCAACATGCAGCTCCAGGAGGAAAAAGGCTACCGTACTCCAAGCATTGCCCCAGTCAATTTAACAATGCTTTTTAGTCGACCAAACAACAATAAAGACCCAGAAAATTTGACATTATACAGCCAGCACTTAGCAACAATGCATAGGTGGAAGTGAGAGCGCTGCCCAGTACAAATAATGGTACGGACGGAACTCGGTGCGCTAAACAATAAAACCTAATTTAACGAAGCTTCGGGCAGATACATTTTCCTCAAGGTATTTTAACAATTAAGGTACTCGATTTGAATGGTGGGATCAGTGCAATGTGAATGGTTTTTGAATGGTCTAGTCAAAGTCTAGACCTACATCCACTGAGGAATCCATGAAAAGGCTTGAAAATCATTATTCATTCAATCTGATGGAGTTTGATGTTTTTTGAAAAGATGGTTTGGTAAAATTTCAATCTTAAACATATAAAGCTAAATTGGACAAATCCTGAAAAACTTCCAGTTCTAATTATATTTATTCAGGTTTTGTCTCTTTTCTACCTGTTAACTTTAATGCACCATTTTCTGTTGATGCATTATTTTATTGGCAGTAAATCCCAATAAAAACAGCAATGTTTGTGGCTGTAGTGTAAAAAAAGAACAAATGTGATACTTTTGTAAAGTTCTTTATGTATCTTATATTAATAAATAGTACATAAAAATGCAACAGTGCGCAGCATGAGGAGGATTCTTCTTGTTTTGTCTGATTGTATCTATGCTGGAATATATTTTATTTTATTCATATGCAATAATACACGGTTATGTTTTGCTTCAAATGGTCGCCATGATGAAGAAGCTCCACAGGTGGTTTCCTCTTCCTCAGCCCAGCAGGTTGGAGCTGCTGTTCGGTCCTGCATGCAGAAACACGCCGGCGTTCTGCCAGCCTGGCACCGCTCAACTGTCTGCTGCTTTTCTAGCTTTTCCTAACCAGACTTTGATGGATGTGCGGGCAGTGGTCTCGACGAAGGCTCTGTAGAACCGGATAAGCAGCTCTGCAGGCTCCTGACATTCCCTGCTGTAACTTTAAGAGGATTGGGTCAGTCGGCTCGGGTCGCCCAGGTGTTGGAGGTTCTGGACGCCCAGCATCTATGCTTCTTAAGAAGTACTGACAGTTATAGCGACCTCTGCTGGACTTTTCCTCCAGTGCAAATGTGTGAGCAAATGAAACTGAAAACGTACCGGAGCTGAAATGATTAATCAGATTAATTCTGATTAATTGTTTACTGAAATAATCGTCACTCAACAACAGACAAAAAACAAACAAAAAAAAACATTTGAAGAAAGAACAGCACTCATTAAGCTGTCTTTTTCTTTCAGATAAAGAAAAAGACTTGTCTGTAAATATGTTTTACCCTAAACTCCTCAGGTGGCAGAGATTTATCTTCACCTGGTTCAAATTCTACAAGAAAAAATAATCTCATATTAGGCAGGAGGTTCTGCCTAATATGAGTCCAGTTATTAATTTGTTTATTCAAAATGAATAGACAGATTGAAGTTCCCCCGGTTGATTTTAGACGTTTGTGCTTTTTAGTTGCATCCTTTCCTACAAAGGATTAAGTGTTCACTAAAGGAAAGTTGCATTTTAAGCAATAAAATGTTTATTTTCTTATTTAAAAATGAACTTGAATTATTTATATGTATTATTTCTAATATTGTATGAAAAAGGCTTAAGTGGTGTAAAAGTGATTATTTCATCCAATTAATCGATTAATTAATCGATTAATCGCCAGAATAATTAATGACTGAGTTGCTGCACTGTTGGAAAACTAAACTGCATCAACATAAATGTTGCAGAAACATCAAAGCAGTTCAGAAAAGCTCAGCGCTGAAGCATGGCTGGTGAAGCTGCTCTTCAGGGAACAAAAAAAGGATCAAACTTTCATTTGTCTTTGTAGATGCATTCTATCTTCTCTTTCATTTTCTCCTGGCAGCTTCTCACTGCGTAATTTGCCCAATTTAAAATCCTGAATTTACTCTTCCTTTGTTCACTATTTAATCTTGCCATATGTTTGATTGTGTGTGTCTGCTTGTTGAAGATTAGCACATGTTTGCTGATCCAACTGACTGGAGGCCAACAGGCAGGAAGTGATTTCCTGCTGTAAGTTACAGCGTGGCAAAGAGGCTGGAACGTCCAGGCACCGGTACAAACCGAATGCAATCTGTAGTTTAGTACAGGTTTTGCACTTTTTGCTAATTAAAATGTTGTATTCTGGTCATGCTGTGGTGGAACAGGGGTTCAGCACAACCCACATAAGGAGGCCTTGATGCAGCTGTCACAGGTTCGATTCCTGACCTTTGCCCCATGTTTTCCCCCTTCTCTCATTACCCACTTTCCTGTCAATTTACTATCAAATAAAGACTACTAAAGACAATAAAAATCTTTTTAAAAATTCTGTATTCCAATTAAAACATGGAAGTGTTTCTCTGTCTCGTCCATCCATGGGGCCCAGCAGGGGACTCCTACCTTCACTTTAAACCTGGGGCCAGTTTTATCTGGTGCAGCTGTCAGCTCCTATCGGCCTGCTGTGTCTGCACTGCAGCAGATACTCCTGGGTCCTTTAGAGAGGTTGGCAAGATTAGATACAAGCAGCTGATATCTGCAGTCTCTTTCTCAGCGTGTTCCTACTGTGTGACCCAGGAGGATTGGCTGGTTGAGGCGGCAACTTTTTGAAGAGGCAGAGGAAGAGCGATGCCCCATGTTGTGCTTCCTGCAGGCCCAGCTTTTCATTTTGCCGCCACCGTCTTCACTGTTTTCCTTTTATTCTTTGAAGCAGCGCTGCATAGCACACTAAAAACCAAAAGAGGACTCTGCTTTGCTTCGCAGTATGAACATGTTTTCTTTTCTGACACACAAAAAGGAAAAGGGCTGCATTGCTGCTTAGCATTCTGCGCCGGCTCCTGAAACATGCTGTTCCTCGGTACAGTGGCTTTCTCCGGGCGTCTGTAGATTCACCTTGGAGACGACTCTATTGATCATTTTGTCTCTGGGTGAGCCGCGTCTCATCGCGGTGACGGATCGCTCCTCAACCGGTTTTAATTGTTGTGTTTTTGTCCACTGTAAAAGTGGAAGCAGGAAAATGAAGGCTTCAGGGAGAAGCTGGTGGAGAGATGAAACTGAGTACACAGCAGCTGAGACAAAGGAGGCGAAAAACAAGTCAACATGCAGCAGACAAGAGCAGTGAGCATGTTTAATCAGAACATGCCAGGCAGCAACATTGTGTCCGTGTATCTTAATGACATTTTAATCAAATATTTTAACATTCGTCACCTAGGGAACGAGCAACCTGGCTGACATCTTTGTTAATTTCCTGAAAGCCAATAATGCATTGCACTGATCCGACAAAAAGCCCATTGCACCAAAAGGATGAATTCTGTCAGTGTGTGTGAACTTGTGGTGGATTGTTTCGATAAGCTGCACTGAGGATCAACTTCAGCTTCCATCTGCTGGATCACCAGAGCAGACTGTGGCGAGTGGCCCTGAATTACAGTAAAGACAGACAGAAAGGGCCACAGTTACAATAAATCATTACCTACATATTCAATGAAATATGTCAAAAACTAGAAAACATATTACTTAAATGTTTTTTTTTTTGTATTTATTTTTTTAATTGGTAGATGAGCTTTTGTCTGGACTGCTTCTTTTTTTCATGAATATAGAAAAGTCTACAAACTAAACTGTGGTTTTGTACAGACAGTTAGGCCAGCTGCAATTAATCAATTAATCGCATGATAAATTAAATTGAGTTAAATAATTTCCATTTGCATTATTTATCATTTTTCTCTTTTTTCTCTCTCCACCAAAGACTGGATGATAAAAGTTTTCATTCTGCTGCTTTGGTCTCAACTACATCTGTGTTTTTTTTGTTGTTTTTTTTGGAGAGTAATTTTGTTTACAGAGACTTTAAAATTAATTTTATTTGTTGTTTCTGTTGTTTTGTTTATTTATTTTGGATATTTAAAATGTCTTCCAGATATAGTGTTAAATATTCATTATAATTTAAGGTATATTGTTTGTTGAGAATGTTCTTGCATTAAGATGCCATTTGTGAAAATGGTCTCAAAACAACAACATTATCATTTATGACAATAATCCCTGGGATAATTTATCATCCAGCAAAATGTGTTGTTGGTTCAGGCCTACTGCCAAAGTTGAAGGTATTCACTGTGATTGGATATTAATCTGCTCTGGTCTGTAGGTTCGCTGGCTGTACGGTAACCACAGCACAGAAAACATGAAATATTCTGAGTGTTGAAATCAGGATTACTATAAGAATCAACTCAGCTCTCTTCCCATGATATCCTGGATATGTTTCTTGACAAAGACAGATATTTTTTTCTCAGCCAGTGTTTCTGCCTCAGTGCTGCTGGCAACATGGTCAACAAAATAACAACATCATAGATATCGATCAGAACCGATTCCTATGATTGGGTCAGAACATCCCTCAACATTCTGAACTAGCTGCATAATAATAATAACAACAACAACAACAATAATAATAATAATAATAATAATAATAATGCTTTGCCCATTTGTTTGCCTTTTTGTTTTTATAATTAGCCAAAATGATCCAATCTTGTTTTTTATTCTTTGGGATCCACACACCAGTTAATTTTAATGTTTTAATGTTATTCATATTATAAAAAAAAATAGAAATAAAAATGTAAGTTAAAATATAGACCTACAAGGTTTTGCGCTCCTTTTTTTATTTTATTTTGTTTCGGGATCATGGATGGTTTTACCTGACGACCAGCACTTGTTGCTATGGGAGATGAACCCTTTGTTCTTTATCCCTCTGAGGAAACACATGAATGCTGTAGTTTGAAGAAAAATCTCCTTCTAAGCCAACAGATGAACTTCTGTTGAGGCTCCTCGCTTTATAAAACGTTCTGCTCCGCATCAGGAATCGTAGTTTCACATTCCTGCTGGTTAGTTAGAAGCTCTGCTGAATCAGTGAGCGGTTCAGGATGTGACAGGAACTGCAGCAGGCAGCTCATAAACACAGAGGCATTCACACACAGCGGTTTAAACCTGCATGTCATCCATCTCTGTTTTCTGCCTAGTTAGCTCAGCTCCTGCTACACTGACCACACACACCCTGCGGGGTGTTTTCATCGTAAAAACCATCAGACACCTCACAACGATGGGTCCTCTTCAAATGGCTGCTGCATGTTCTACATGAATGTTGGAGGTAAAAGGCGGATTTGGCACACAGGCATTTTTCTAATATTACATTCTCAGTGTATTATACCCCAGAGGGAAGGACCACAGTTTTATGGTGTGACAGTGTTGTAGAACAATTCAGACTTGACACAAAAAGATGGAAAATATCACCGAACTGCACTTATTTAAAAACAGAGAAAAGGCAGTTATTCCTACTGCAGCTCTATCAGGGTAGATTAACTTAGTGTTTTTCACAGCACTTCTGATTTCCAATTTTTTCCCTCCCACTTTCTTTTCCAAAATTAACATAAATAAATAAAAAATTACTAGTGACAGAAAATATATTCAAAAAGTAGCTTTAATTTCAATCATCCCTCTTGTGAGTTGTATGACGGAGGTTTTCTATTTCCAGACTACGAGAATTTTTGTTTAATTACGAGATTATTGTCATAATACCGGCAGAATAAAGATGCCGTTTTACCAGAACAACATCTTAAAGTAACAATAAAAAAGTGGTTTTGATGAGGAAAAAGATTTGATAGTTATGTCAATCTGACATGAGGTTCTTTTTTCAAACTCCACATATTCATTTGTTTTATCATTTCATAGTCAGTGACTGATAATAATTTGATAGTGATGTAGAAAAGTTTTTCCTTATCTCTAAACTTTATACTAAAGTATAACTTCACAAGATGCCCAACGTTCCTCATTCATTCCACAAAATCCAGATATTCCAAAAATTAAATCCTCACAAACCAAACGTGATTAATCGACAAATTAATTTATCACCCAGTTCTAGGTTAGAATGTAGTTTTCTACATATCTCTAATTTTAATGAGTTCGGACACCAAATATGTCCAAAGTTGTTTCTTCATATTTTAATCCATGAGGTGAAAACACTGATCACCTGAATGGATAACAGTCTTTTTCTGTCAGCTCAGTGGCTGAGCTTAGCAGCAGGTAGGGGAGGGGCAGAACTTCATAATGCTGCTGAATGGGAAAACAATGTTTTTCACAGCGTCATAAAAAGAATCCGACCTGCTAACCAACTTGTTTTTCTTATTGCAAGCAGCAGACATTGTGAATTCCAGCTGCTTCTTTCTACTCTGCATTCTTTTCTGATTTCTCATTAGCAAGTCTTAAAAAACATTTTCCATGGAGACCAAACAGTCCTGTGGATTGTGCTGGCTCAGGCCGGTTTTATCTTTTGCTCGGCTCAAAGCTTCCGGCAGGTTGTGTGTGGCTGAACGCAGCTGTTTACTGCTGATTTGTTCAAGCTCATTATCAGAGCATGAAGCTTGTTACGAAGCCATGTGAGAGACTCGTTACTCGCTAATTATTCTTCTGGAGATGATCCACAAATTTGGAGAGAAATGAAATGTGTGACACCCACAGGAACAGGAAGCTGATCGGGGCGGAGGCCGGACCAGATGGACCGACGCTATGGGAGCCTTCAGGGGGTCAGACTTCAGATTTAAGATTTCACTAATGACATTTCAATGGTTTTAGATTCATTAAAAAAAATGTTCTTAATCTGTGAAGTCAGGACTCATAATAACTAATTTAGCTGGATGATAAATTGTCCCAGAAATTATTGTGATAAACGATAATATTGCTGTTTTGAGAGCATTTTAAACTTATATGATGGTCATGGCATAATAATGCAAGATCACATTCTATTTAACACTGAATGGAAGACCTTTTAAATACAAAATAACAAAAGACAAACAAAATTAATTGTAAAATCTCTGTAAAAAATGTTTGTAGTTGAGTCCAAAACACCAAATTAAAGATTTTATCATCCAGTTTATGGTAGAAAAAGAGAAAAGAAAAAACAATAAATCATTCAAATGGAAATGATTGAGCTCATTTTAATTTATTATGTGATTAATTGATTTATTGATTATTGTGACAGGCCTCCTCATTGTCATCTACCAGATCTGTTTGTGTAAACTGTGGTGAAATTGTTTTATCGCAGTGTCATATCAAAATGCAGACATGCCATAAGACAAAATAAGCCTTTGATAAAATATTATTTCTGAAAAAAGGATGAAACTTTGGAGAGTGATGAAACAATCTGCCCCAAAGTAGAAATCCAGTAAGTCAAACTGAGGTCAAATCAGGCAAAGCTGAGACAAATGTCAAAGTTCATGAATGTACAACAACCAAAAGCTACATAAATAACACATACAACTTAGTTTGAAGAGTTAGAGGAATACATTTCATCTGAAGTGCATGTTTTTTCTTAGTGCCTCTTCCTCTGCTGTTTGTAAAAAAGAAATGGATCAAAACATTTTGAATGAGATTTTAGTTAGGACGGGATTTTCTTTTTCCCAGAACAGAAAATGAGATCATTTGGATTCAGTTGTATATTTAACTTTTTACACTAAATATAAGTCATTAATAGTTCATAATCCTTAGATTAAATCGCCGGCTGCTTTTCTGATTTCTACTGGGATAAGAAATGCCTCAAGTGGTTTAATCCCAATCTACCGTTTTTCTGTAAGGCCACCGTTACTCCTCTGATTGCTACTCCCACCTTTTTTTCTTTTTCTTTTTTTTTATGTAGCAGTAGTTGATAAGTGATGATGTAGTAATAATTTCTTGTGTGGAGCTGCGACTCTGATGTGTGGAAGCAGAAAAAGAGGACTTGTCCTTGGTGTTCTGCTTGAGCCCAGCGGCTCTGGAAGCCATGTTCTCATTTAACCTTTCCTATCTGATTAGAAGGAAAAACATATTTTGACCTGCGCTGTGGGAAGGCCGGCCAGCAGCTGGGATCTGGGCCAAATAGCAGCAGCTTCAGCTTAAATAGAAAGGTAAACATACACCTGCGAGCATATCTCAACATCAGCTTTATTATAGAGACATGAATATTAAACATGTAAACATTAAAATCTACAGCATTAGAAGAGAACTTTTCATGTAATCTAGCTGCAGAATCTTTGAAGATTATTGGAGGAAAGTGATGGGAATATTTTACATCACGAAAAAGAGACTTCAGAAAAGACACAAAACTGGAATAATTACACTGTAACCACAGCAACCAAAGGCAGCTTTACTTTCTAAGCTGGATGAATCTGAGGCATCTCTCCATATCAGCAAACACAAAGTCACTAATTCACAGTACAAGCTGAAACATTCAATATTAGAAGTTAACTGGAGTCAAAAATCAGCTTATTCATAAAATATTTTTTCAGTTTTGATCCACCTGACAGAAAGCCAACACATGTTTAATTAATGCTGTCTGGAGTGTGGAAGTTGTTACTGAGAAAAGCAGACTTGAAGCTGTTTCCATCTTCAGTAAAGTGAAATGAAGTTAGGGAAGCCCAGAGAGGAGGAGAAAGGAAACGGCATTTTCTCCAACATGTTGTCAAATTGAATTATTTTGTATTTTATCTAAAAAAAGAAACTCTTTTCTCACCGTTGACACTGCCATCTTTAAACGGCCAGTAAGTGACAGAAAACCAACCACAGGCTTCAGTTATATTTGTTCTGTGTACTTCTCCACCCATAACAGGAAACAATAAGATTCAACACTCATTCACACTGTGTGTGATGTCACCTCTGCTTCAAATATAAATGTTTAATGAGCATGCTGGAATAAATTATTTCCAGTGCAAAAAAACTTCTTACCATCGTTATCAAAACGGAAATTAAAATCAGCTAACATTGATGTTTTCAGGTCAAGGCTTTACTCATAACACATGTAGAAAATGAGACATAGATTCATATTAGTGCATGTCTAGGAAAACAAAACAAGACATTCAGAATTAGGTCTGTGGTAATAATCAATAAATCAAATAATTAATCACATGATAAACTAAAATGAGCTCCTTAATTTGCATTTATTGTTGTTCCTTTTTTCTCTCTTTATACCAAAAAGTGGATGATAAAAGTTTCAATCTGCTGCTTTAATTTCAACTAAATCTTTTTTTGAAGGACAATTTTGTTTCCAGAGTCTTCATAACTTCTGTGTTTCTGATCCCGTTTTTATTTCATCTACGTCTCCAGAAAGCTGGACATTGTTGACAGTTTCAGGCTCAGAGAGATTTTCTGTTTCTAATTTCCTACTTCTAGATTTTTCAGATTGTAATTCTTCCCCTTCCTGGTTAGGTTTCTCTTTGGTTGTAGAGTCCGGTTCTGCTTCACTAAACTTCACTGTTTTTTCCTCTTAATCGCTCAGCATTTCAGAGAAAACTTCAAAGTAACTCTTATTGTTGGAGACCTCAGTTAAATTCTGCCCCTGGATGTTGTCTGGTTCAGGAAAGGTGAGACATTGTACAGTTTTCTCCTGGTCATTTAAAGGCTGTTTCTTCTGTTGTGGGTCCACTGCCTTCAGTGTTTCAGGGACTCACTCTTCTTCAGTGACCAGCTGTGGAGCAGAGATCGCACCTTCCATGGAACAAGTTCCCTTTTCTAAGAAAGCTGCCTCATCATCTTGTTTTCCTGATACAGAACTATCACGCTTTTCAACAACTTCAGTGAACTCGTTATACTTATGATTTTTTATCATAAGTGTGTGGTCTTGTGTCTGGTCTCTCAGGTTTTGAAAATCGGTCTTGTGAACCAGATTTAATATCACAAAATTTGAAATACCTGTAAACCTTGAATTCTCAGATAAGCTGAAAAGGAGGCGTCATGAATGTAGAGCAGGAGCACAGAGAAGGAGGAAATATAAACCATTCCTTCCATTATTCAGAATGGGTAGGATGAGATTTTGCTAATATTAACCCTTAAAAGAAGGGAAATAGTAAGAGAAATGACCACAGGAGATAAAATCATTGCTCTTCCTCTCACTTGCTTATATTGAGAAAATTTTAGAAAACAGTACAAGAACATTAGAATTATAGAGTTATAAGAACTCATGGCAAAGTCATGATCACATTTGAACATGCCTATCGGACAGGTGTCTCATTCAGCAAACTCAATTTTAATGGCCATCCACTATTTAGAATGAATGTGTTTGGGAAACTCAGGAGGAAATTGGCAATTGTGTGCATGTGTGTGTGTGTGTGTGCGCGTGTGTGTGTGTGTGGCTGCATCAGTGTTGTTCACCGCGGCTTTAGGTGCAGTTTGTAAGAACATCAAAGCCAGTGGAAAATCTAACACTACAGGCAATTAAAAAGGATTGTTTTGTGAAAAATGTAAAGCTCCTATTTAAAGCGTGGCCTGGTGCACTAATTAGTTCTTGTTTTCCTTTGTTAGGAATATTTGTTACACTTTTGTAGCAAAACCAGTTAATTGGTCTTCAAAAAAATAACTCCATGGATGTGTTGTTTTATCTTTTTATGATTCTCTAAATGAATTCAGCAGAACACATGCACTTATTCTCATCAGCTGTCATATTATTGTCATGCTGGGTTCCAGTTTTCTAACCCACATGCAAGAACACTCTCAGGAGAACGGAAATCAGTTAAATATGTTTATTTTAACAGATGAAGAGGAATGAGGGAAGGGTGGTGGTCAGGAATCTGGGAGGAGAACCAGAACATCAAACTATAACTGAGAGAAGAGTGAGTGAGTGATGGCTTTAATGCACGTAGGAATCTTCACTACATGGAAAGAGAGAGAGGGATCTTACGTTCTGAATGGTGAGTGGAAGCGTAAGACCTGCTGCAAATGTCTCCTGGGTTTTAGTGTATAAATCCACCAACCTTGTAGTGGGAGACCAGAGTCTGATAACAGACTGAAGGATTCATTCTGATTGAACTGGAAAAGTCATAAAAACCCTGAAAACATACAATATATGCAAACCCGTCTGATTCTGTATTATTATTCATTCCATACTATTCAATGTACCTTGTAAAAACATTGACAGAATATGATACATTCACCGACCTCCTCTCCATGTACTGCTGTACCAATCTCATTGCTTCTGAAAAAAAATACCCACAGCTGAAGTCCAGTTATCTGTTTTAATTTAGCAAACTTCAGCTGAACACATTTTGCATATTTTGATTGTATGAACTAACACACATTCAATCACTCCTAGCACTACTCTTTGATTTTTTTTGTTACAAATAAATATTTTTTTATTTGTAACATTTTTAGCATATTCTGCTTGGTCTCCCATAGCCAAGTAGTTTATCTCCAGTCCTTCATCATAACAGACCAAATACAGTAATCTTCTGAAACAAAGGATTACTAGTCCTCTGTTTCAGGTATGATTGATTTATTTTTCTTTAACCTGTTTTGTCCCTGTTACTTTAAAAACTAGAATGTTAATGCCTGTAACTTGGTGTCAGTTCATTGCTGGACTGAAATCTGTTGGATCATTTTGCTACAGTAACAAAGCTTGATGTCAAACAATTTGCTGCCATTTTGTTTGAAGTAAGTAATTACTTTATCTAATTGCTAAAGCCTTTT
>NW_006800399.1:106135-108119 GCF_000485575.1 Poecilia formosa | reverse complement strand
TTCCGCTTTAGCTCCATTTTTAAAAAATATGTGAAAAAAATATTTATGTAAAGTGACATAATGCAGGTTTAATTTCACTCAGGAGAGGACAGGTCAGGAGGGACGTGGGTTAGAGCTGCTGCTGACTGACTCATTTGTTGTTAAGTGGTGAAAGGTACAAGGGACAAGTTAAATATATGAATATGTTGGTAATTTCTTTCCTTAATTCATTAAATGCTAGTGAAAAGGAGGCAAACAGTAGTTTGTAGCTAAGCTAATTATGCTAAATGGTTGATAATCTCACACAGTCTACCCACCTCTCTTGGAGAAAAACTGGGTTATAAATTAACACTCTTGCCTTTCTCTCTATCTCTCTCTCTCTCTCTCTCTCTTTTTTTTGAAAACCATTTTTTATAACTTTTCTTAGCAGCATAGTAACTGCCACAATCGCTCGTGTCTTCCACTGACTGCTGCTAACAGCGTCACTCTAGCATTCCAAGCAGGAATGAACCATTTGGCGTAGACAGGGGGGTTCAGGGCAAATACTGATGTGCGTTTTTTGATCTGGGAATGGGAACATTAAATTTTTACTGCTAAAAACAATCTTTGAAAATACAATATGATTAATTTTGTAATTTACAGGGCCCCGAGTTTTTATTTGTTTTATTTCTATGAACAAAAAATGAATATTACAACCTCAGAGAGGACAGAAGAAGAGAAAACAAATCATCACCAAAAACTGAAGTAATTAAAGACAGCAAGGCTTCGTGTGTTACGTGTGATGCTAATGTACTGGCACAATGAAAAAAGGATTAAATTAGGCTGTGTGTGTGTGGAGGACAATGTGTGAGGCAGCAGATAGCTGAAGTGGCCACGCTGATCCTTTATTTCTGTTATAAACTCAATATGGTAATTACAGCCATGATAAGTGGTGTAGTCTTACTTCAGCATACTTGAACTTTCATTTTACTCTCTGTCCCTAATTATCTACACACAGAGAGTAGAAAGAGATCTAACTTTAAAGAATACCATCGTCTCAGAAAAGGAGAGAGGAAGTTTTCTATGCAGCTTAAAAGGTCAAACTGGGAAGTTTATACGACTGCAGGGAATAATGAAAACATTGAAATTATTTTCTACTGCTGGAGCAATCTGAAAGTTTTGTGGATTTTATAGAACACAGTAGAAATAAAGTTGGTTTCAATTAGTCATGACCAGGGGCGCAGTATACAGGGGGAAAGTGATGACAATTCTAGGGGCCCTGACCAATAGGGGGCCCTCCACAATTAATTTTTTTTTTTTTTTTGGTTCATAGAAATAAAAAAAATAAATAAAAAAATTGGGGCCCTATCAATTACAAAATTAATCATATTGTATTTTCAAAGATTGTTTTTAGCAGTAAAAATGTAATGTTCCCACTCCCAGATCAAAAAACACACATCCATATTTGCCCTGAACCCCCCTGTGTGCATCAAATGGTTCATTCCTGCCTAGAGAGTGACGCTGTTAGCAGCAGTCAGTGGAAGACACTATTGCGGCAGTTACTATGCTGCTAAGAAAAGTTATAAAATCAGGTTTTCAAAAAAAAAAGAGAGAGGGAGGGAGAGAAAAAGGCAAGAGTGGCAAACTGCCTCCTTTTCACTAGCATTTAATGAATTAAAGAAAAAAAAATTACCAACATATTCATATATTTAACTTGTCTCTGTACTTTTTACCACTTAACAACAAATGAGTCAGTCAGCAGCAGCTCTAACCCACGTCCCCTCCTGACCCGTCCTCTCCTGAGTGGAATTAAAGCTGCAGTATGTCACTTTTATATAAATATTTTTTTTCACATATTTTTTAAAACTGTCATTATGTTGTGACGGTATGGTATGAGAGGTAATCTGTGAAAAATCTATTTCCTCTGCTTTCTCCCAGTGCTAGAAACAACCAGTCAGTGGCAGGAGAGTTTTAGTGCTGTCAATCACAATCTTGTGTGGTGCTGCTCATCCCTCATCCCCCTCGA